>NW_009214699.1:67169-125992 GCF_000690835.1 Fulmarus glacialis
TGATCATGGAAAGGCGAACAGCCTTGTTTTGATGCAATTTTAAAGTTGTGTTTCTAGCTGCTGAGGGAAGACTGCAGAAGATGAAATGAAGAAAAAAGGATCCAGGCAAATAAAAGCTAGAAGGGGAGTATAAAACCGATATGAATAGAAGATGGGTGGAAAACTCCAAAAACTATAACTTCATTCTTCTAAACATAATAAGCCTCTGATCCTGAAATACTGTAAGAACCATCCAACTCTGAGGAAGTACTCTGTAACAGGCCCTGGATTTGGCCCATGATCTGTAACTTAGATTTGGAACCATTTCAGTACCTTTACATTTTTAAACCACTCTTTAATTGAATAGAAAGTCATCCTATTTTCTGAGATCAATGTGACACATCAGCAGCTTGAGATGAGTTGCAGGCTTGCATGTGGAAAGAAGATTCTTGTCCGAAGATATCAAATTTAGGTACAAACTTGTCGGCATTATCAGCTCGTGGGAGAATCCAAATTCTAAACTTGTGTGAGTGTTGGAGCACCTTGCAGTATTTTCTTTCAGGCAATCACATTAGGATGCATAATGGAAACCATAATGATATAAATATTTAATTCTTATAACTAGGTTCTAAACAGTATAGAAATGTTGGCAAAATTAATTTTCAGCCACTATAATTTTTCTTCCCCTTTCTAATTAGTAGGGTACAGATGAGATGCTACTGCATAATTGATAAAAACTATGTTTTTAATTGTGTATATATGATCATTCTTACATAGTTACATCAGATGAATTAAGTGTCATGGCCTTCTTTAACACAGCTCAAGGGCTACAGAGGATATAGCTGTGATTTTATGTTGGCAATAGAGTCATATTAATGCTCATTGCTCTTCATCTGAAGACATCAAAGACCTTTGCAAAGCTGCATGGATTATTCTGCTTCCATATATGGGGAAATGGAGGCTCAGAAACATTAGAACTCACATTTTTTAATCAGGAGATCATTCAATCATGAGATCAAAATAAGTGAGCAGTGTTAAAATCCTCGGTCTAAAAGATTTACACATGCAAACAACAAGCATAGAGCTCTGAACCATGCCTTATCCCATCTAAATTAAAACACACCTTATTTGTTGGTCATGTAGGATGTCCAGGCAGATAATATCACTGATAGACATGATGTTTGCAAAGACGCTGGTAATAGCTTTGCTCTCTGGGAGAGCTACTTGCCCAGACAGGCCTTCCCAGCTGTCCAGAGCTGGGAGAGTGACAAACACCTGAATTGGAAAAGCAATACTGACTACAACAGGTAGGTATCGATCCAAATTTACTAAAGAAAAAATATTTGGAGTACTAGAAAACATCAAAATCAGTCTTTCCAAGTGAAGGATTTCAGAATCCACACCAGCTTTTTTTGATGTGGCTTGGAACATAAAAATAACGATTTCTTAATTCATCTACCAAGTTGAAAAATCAATTATTGCACTCCTCAGCTCTAGCGAAGTGTTTGTTCCTTAATGTAATGACAATTGTCTTCCAAGCAAATTAAGTCCAGCACTACAGAAAATAAAATATTCATTAGGAAAGTTATTAGAAAAATAGATCAAATTATATTGAGGCAGTTTATTTTCCATGTTCCTACAAGGTGCTTGTAATACTATGTTGCCGGATGTTAGGTAACATCAGCATGGTCTTTTGCTGTTCTAGGATAGAATGTTTCCAATTCCTGGAAAATCCCATATTGAAGGTAAAAGCATAGACAGTGGAATTTATCCGGAATGACCTTTGCTTCTATTGAGTACAAGAATTTAAGTGGAACAGGATGTAGCAGCTGTGTCTCGGGAAAGAAGAGCTGTACTGTCATGAGAGATGTGAAGAGAGGACTGAAAGTTGGATTTTAGTCCTACAGTGTATCCTGACCGAAAAGCAACACAAATTTTCTGTCTCCTGAAGAAACTGTGGAGCTGCATATCATTCTGAAGGATGGAGGAATTGCTTAATACGGAAGGGAATGTAATCCAACTTCTTGTTCTTCCCTTCTGCACAAGCTTGTGGCTGTTTTGGGTGGTTTTTTCCCCAACTGGGAAAAAAACCCCAACAATCCATAGTAGAACAACAAGCAGTATCTCCCACCCTGCCAGTTCTGGCAGCTGGCACAAAGAACTTTAGGCTTTTAAACTTTAATTCACACCTAAAATCCCGGAGATGTCAGTGGAAAGTCAGGGCCTTGGGTACAGCTTAGGTGCCTAAATCCATTTTGGGAACTCTTGGATGAGAATACGGACATGCTAAACTTCTTTTCCCCTTTCTTTCTGAAGATGTGATTGCCTTTCATCTACATGGAAGTCAAACCAGACTCATCATCTGAAAGTCAAAGTCACAGTGAATCTCGACTATAACCTCTTCTACTCAAAAGTCAACTTCCTATTCAGAGCACGGCTGCCCTGACACTCCCAGACAATTTTCACTCATCCAAATAATCCTTTAATGTTAAAGCAGCAGCACAGAGTTGATTCTTGGAGCAAAACTGGGTTCATCTGACAGAATTTAAAAAATAGTTATAATTATTCTTTGTGGTGTCTCTAAAGTGCAGGGAGAAAGGCGAGAGGGGGAAGCAATTACCTTATTTGTGTGTGTGATCATATATTATGACTTTTCCTTCTTTCTTTACATCTGGGAATCTGTAATGCAGCTGACGGTGATTTAGGGCTTTTGAAGTGTTGGAACTAATCTCTGCTTTCCTGGGAATTTTAAGATATACATTGCCCTTGTGTTCACTGACCTAGCTAATGATGAAGAAAAAATATTTTCTTTTTTATTTGGAGTAATAATGGGCAGCATCTGAATAACTGTTAATTACTGCAGACAAGCTTAGCTCATGTGATGAATGTAAACACTGTCTTTGAATATGAACTTGCATTTATCACAAAGCAGTGAGTGATACGGACCTGACCTGAGAATAAGTATTTTTAGATTAATTAATGACCTACTTGCAGATAAACAGAACAATCAGCCAAGTTTTAATTTTTTTAAGTATTTTAAGTGTGTACCCGTTCAGCAGCAGATCTCAGTGCATTCTGCAGGATTGCTTTTGAATAGAAGAAAAAGGTACTAATTTGGGCTTTAGATAAAGAAAACAGGTGGAGGAAATTCTTTCTAGAGATGAGACAGCCCTCGATGTTAACGAAGCAGGCAATATCATTACGTGTTTTTGCAAGCTGGGACATATCAACAACCCCTCTCTCTGCAGCGTGGTTTTAACAAGAGGGTTATCCACTTCTGTCACCACCGGCAATAACCATCTTCTCTTATTAGCTCCTTTTAAATGTGCTGAAGAGACATGGAAGAGGCTGTAGCTCAACATTCCACTTCAAGGAAGCATCCCTGTTAGGAAAGGTTCTTGAATGCATGCTAAAGTTTAAACACGTATTTAAATGCTTTTCAGGGTGGTTTATAGTACGCAGTAACTGTTTTCCTGCCTCAGGGCTTTAATTAGGAAATGATAGTGAGCATCTGTGCTTGCTGGCTGGTGTAGGAGACTGAAGAGAGAGTAGGAAAGCATCGTACAATAACCAGAGATACGGTTTGGTGGTTTAGTGTCTGTTCATTTTAAAGAGTTGGAGGTTTCATCCTCCAAAGATGTGTGTGTCTCAGTGATGTCTTCTTTCTCTTATTATGAAAAAACATACTGAAAATTTTGTAAGATATATTTGATCAAAAGTCTTTGACTTTAAGACTGGTTTAAACCAGTACCTGTAGAAAGGAGAGTGCTGCTAAGGGCCAGTAACTTTGATTATAAGACACGGCAAAGCCTGATTTGTGGGTCTGTAGGATGGTTAGGCCGAACAGCTGAGTTCACACAAAATGGAGACAGGTCTGGCATGTATGAAAGCAAAACTGATGTTTCCTGGTTTATTAGTAAGAACACCCTTGAAACGTAAGGGCGAGGCAGAGGTTTAAGCACTACAGTCTTGGAGTTGGTACCCTTGCTAAATCTCTGCACCCTTTTTGGGCACCCACATCTGGCCTCTGTTTGATCTGTAAAACGTTCTGCCTCACTAAGGTGTTATGCTGTGGAAGATACTGTGCAGTATTGTTGAAATTGTAAAAATGTGCGAGAGAGAAGCACCCCACATTTTTCTGCTATAAGCCCCTTAAGATCACTGACAAATACTTCCTGATGAAGTATTGCACGTTTTGCTGTAATTTTTGTTCTCACATTTGAAAACAGGTAACAGTGACATCTGCCAGCATGTGATTCCCTTTTTGCCTCCTGCATCTGAGATTGCATCCATACAAAGTAAAATATTTTGTGTGTTTCTGCTTGAACTTGTATGGCATCTTTCTTCACATAATTGATCCACACGGATATTGCCAAGATTAGTTGAACAGCAATGGTAAATGATATCAGCGAAATTCTAATAGATCTTCCCACAGCTCTTAGCCAGTTAACAAGAATAAGCTCTGTTAGCAGAGAGGTGAAAAGAGGTGCAATGCATGCCTTATATCAAAGGAGCTTTATTGTCTCCAGAATTTCAGAAGAAGCCATTTCACTACTTACATAGTGTAACGAGAGTTTTATTTCTCCCTAAAAAAATAAAAATCAAAGGGCCAGAGATCTCTCCAAAAGAAATGGTACAATATTTTCTTATTGACAACAAAAGCTAGTTTGTGCCTCTGTTCATCAATGGAGTACAACGACGAGTCATTCTTCTTTTTTCCCTCTAGTCAATAAAGGGAAAAAAAAGCTCAATAAGAGCAGCATTAGAAAAGTCAGCAAAATCCAAATGTTGATTATTCTCCCCCCCAGTGCCAAATTGCTTCTTGTCATTGCTGAGGATTTAAACAATGTTATTTGTGCTCGTGGAGCTCTCATCAGCATCTTCACCATCAATACCTGCAGCTTCAGGAGCAAGGCAAGGAGAAAAGGTGGAGGAAATTCCCCTCTCTCCTTCTTTCCCTTTGATTCTTGAGCTTAGAAGTGCATTTCTATAAACAAAGCTGAAGACTGTCTGGGCATGAACTCCATGTTCTTCCATTATTAGTATGATTTAATGTTCATAATATGGTGACACAGGGCTCAGTCAGGTTGTCACCCATTGTTTGAGGCATTGAAACGCAGCCCCTGTCCTAGAGAGTTCACAAGACAAGTGTCTCCCGACGTTTAAAACATATATGTAGATGCAATTTTTACAAAGAAGGAGAAAAGGGATTTAGTAACTAAAATAACAGTTGTTTATACCCAAACCAATTTGACAGAGAGGTATAAGGCATGATAAGAGCTTCTGCAGAAACTGGCACGTGGAGGGAGGACCAGATGCTGCCCGGGGTCAGGAGACACCAGCTGCCCCTCCCACCCGCACCCACGGCAGAGCCGAGCGCCCAGTCTGCGGGAGCACCCAGTCTGCGGGAGCAGCCGGGGGTCATCGCGCTGCCCAGCCGGCCACGGTGGCCGTGGCAGGGACTTGGGGACAATGCAGGCAGAGGAGGGGACGCAGAACACAAAGCCACTGGAAAATGGATTTCATGAATTGCGTTGCTCGTGAAAAAGCTTTTTTTTATAGTTCTGGCAGCCACTTTTTAAAATGCTGTTCGCTGTTACTTTTATGCATCTGCTTACAATTTTCAATTGACCAGATTATATATGACCTTACAGTTTTCTCTCTCCTCCTGTCTAATAAGAAGCATTTGGCCTTTTGTTCTGGACTGTTTCTTGCCTTCATTACTTTCTTTCATTAATCTATTTCAGTACTGTTTTATCCTCCCTTAAGTGCAACATTTTCACTTTCTTGAGCGATGGACTAAACCTTTGTTTTTAACAAATTGGTTTTTATAACATTGTGACTTTTTGGTAGTTTTTAGGGAACTCTCAGATAAAAAAGATAATTTGGTGGAGATCAAGAGCAAGTTTCAGCCATCTCTAGGTTAAATGAGATAAGGGATGAGGGAAATACTTGAAAGAGCTGTTGCAGTACCAACTGCAACCTGCAGCCTAATTGTCTCTTTGGAGGCAAAATTGATCCTAAAGGGTTATTATTTTACTGACTCTGGTAGTAAATATAACAGCAGATCTGGGTTTTAATTTAGTTAATTCTCTTGTTTCCTCAAGCAAATTTTCAGCTTGTTTTTCAGCTATGCTTTTATTGCTTAATTGTCTATTCTCATTAGCACCAATGCCCTTTCGTCTCTTGAAAACTTCTTTAAGGTCGTTTGGTTTCAGCAATGGTAACAGCTTCCTGAGGATAAACTTGAGCATGAAGCTGCATATTTATGTATTGGTTGGCTTTGCCTCCATTTCCAGTCCTTCGCTGCAGTAGGAGGGCTTTTCTGAGCAGGGCTGAAGCACACAGCGTGTTGGTTGTCTCTACTCCCTGAGGCCTCGAGGGAGCGGAAGAAGCAGAGTGTGAGCAAAACCTCGGGAAATCGGGTAAGCTGCAGATGCCCAAAGTACAGAATTGCAAAGGAGCTTAAAACTCCCTTCCCTGCGCCTTCCTTATCGCTCTCCCCAAAGGCAGCAACAGAAGAAATTGCAATCAAGATTAACAACTTTAAAGGGCACGCAGTGCATATGCCAGCTGATGAAATGAAATGAAAGTTGCTTTTAAGGTGATCAGCAAAGCAACTGCTCAAAGCCCTAGTGAGACAAATTAGTTCATGGAACAAGTTATCCACTGGGCAGGGAGGAGGTGGCTGCAGCCCCAGAAATTTAAGGCTGGTTTATCTGCAGCTCCTCCTGCAACACTTGGACTATTGACCAAAGCTTTCGCCTTTTCCTTGCACTTGTTGGTGTTGGCTATAGGTTGAATGCGTTTAAATCTTTTTGTGTTTTAATACTTTTGATCTCTTCTGAAATGCTTGGTGTGATCCAAGTCTGTCAGTGCTGGTTGCAGTAGACCTGCCAGATTTTTCTCTCGTTTCCTGAGCAGTTGTGTTTGTATCCTTTTCAGTCTGCACGCTTCTTTTGGAATTCGTGTGGTCAGAAAAAAGCAGGCTCAGAAGAGGAATAACTTTCACTTTGACATATTTAAGGACTAGTTTATAGATAAGTGATAAGGAACTTGCAAATTGATCAGGATATCATCTAGATACCACCCCAGAAAAGATATCAAATGAACAAACTGGAATAAGTCCAAACCTAGGTATGTTATGTAATTAGCATTCTGTATTCATTATTCAATAAAGTAAATAAAGGATGCCTTACACAGAAAAAAATACACAGAATAATAGAATTAATAGCAAATAGCTAGTACTGAATTCATCGGAGTCTTCCTTCCTCCCTAGGATTTGAATTTCTATATTTGAGTCATTCCCTTTGTCCTTCCCAAGGAGCTGCTTGACTGACAGCACAGAAATGTATATTCTAAATAGTCAAAAGCTGTTGTCATTGCATGTATCTGCAATGCATTAACAATGAATATCCAGAGCTGTACGAGGCAGGATGGGGGGTTTCCCTGTTTCAGGAGCTCTTCCGCGGCTGATAACAAAAGAGGATAATTAAGGCTGAAGTCTGCTGGCTGCTGCTACAGCCCAGCCCTGCATGTCACACACTGCCCTACGTGACAGGTGGAACGTTAGCAGCTCAAAACTATACATCACCGCAGGTATTGCATCACAACGGGGTAAGGCACAAGATCACCTAAAGGGAAGAAAGAGGTCTGGAAACAAACAAGCAAAGACTTGAAGGTTTAGAAGCTCCTTGAGTAAATGAATCGCCTTTTCTGAAGTGTGATTAGCAACCGAAGGAAGACAACCTGAGCAGCAGAATTGTCGTCCCTAACCAAGTGGACTGTCACATCATTTAACTTGCTTCTTGCTGGCAGCAGGCACTCTGTCGGAGACTGCATCCCGAAGAAACAAGAAAAAGGAGAGAAGTAGCAGACATTCAACAACTGAAATGTTGCTTGCTGTATTGCCATTGTCCCTGAATTTTGAAAGGCCAACATCAAAATATTATGACTCCCAAAATGTCATAATTACAGTATCTCAGCTCACGCTTGTCTTCACTCTGTGCCTCAGACCTTATGTTTAATCTCTTTAATGTACTATAATTACATCTTCAGGGAAACAAATTACCATCATTATCTCCAATTATTCTTTATATTTTTTTTATCCTTTTTTGTTTTCTAGGTTTCTTTACTAGTGACAAAAATGTAGTTTGCTCCTTTGTTGTTCTTTGCCTGAATATATATTTGGCAGTAAATCATCTGTCAAGCAAGGAATTGTCCTTCCCTTTGCTGTTATTCCTTAGTTCTCCTTGTTGGCAACTCTTTACTTTCTGCATATTCAAAGAGGTTTATTAGAAGTACAGCTCTCAAATAAGACCAAAGATTGGGAGCAGGTTTTCCTCACTAAAGTACTTACTTCAGATTAACATACACTATATCCACAAGAATAGCATTGGTATCTGCAGAGTTGAGTTTATTGTGACAGTAATTCACAGGTCAAAGCTCACTTCATCTGCACTGATGTGACAGCTAATGGTTCCTATTATGCGCGTGATCCATGAATTATAGAGTAACTTGTTACCGTTCCACTGCAACTATAAATAAATCTAATGAAATTAGCACTTTGAAAAAATGCATGAAGCTAGAGTTATAGTTAGACTACAATCCACTAAAGCAGAGAAACTCAATTTTTGAATTTCAGCTGCATCTTGGGATTTGATCATTGGAGAAAAGTCGCTATAACACCCCGTACAGTGCTTCTGTATTCTGCACTCCCAAAAGGAAAATCAGTTCTTAAAACTCAGTGTTGGTAGCCCTTTTCACATATATCATTAACTTTGGTCTCCAGGGCAATTTATCTGAATAAGACAAACTAGATTATGTATTTTGCTTGGAATACTGTGAGAAAATTATTTCTTATGTGATACTGGTATATTATCTGTTTGGATCTCAGCTGGCATCATGCTTGCAAGGCATCCAAGCCTTGCAAAATTCTAAGTTAGGATATTTTTTTAAGGTGATGATTTTGCTGTAGGGATCATGTCTTATTTCTTCTGAATTGGCCAAGCTTACTTCCAAAATGTTGCACTGAAAATCAAATTTCATACAATAGGAATTTCTACTAAGAATGGCTTATAGTGGTAACTCTCTTGTAAAACAAATCATATCTTCCTGCCCTCCTCTCTCCATTTTATGAGGTACCTTTCCCCTTCTTATTGCTTTTTCTTCCGTTTCTCACTGTCTCTGCTGCACACCAAGACAATAAACTACTGAGGTGCATAAGAAAAAGGCAAGTACTTAGTTCAGAATTGCATCCAAACCTGGCTGCTGCTTGAAAACAGTAATTTCTATCAACTGTATTTCAAATTAAAATGCTAAAGTGCTGAGAAATGGGGTGTGGAAATACTTAATTTGATAGCAAATTACATTTATGGGCTGAGACAATGATGTCTTTTAAAAATGGGTCCCAGTGTTGAATGCATACCTGTTTTAATTACCCAGGTGTGAAAAATAAAAAAATTATGCTTTGTTGGGAACATTTCAAGGACTGCTGATGTCAACAAATGGCAAGGCAGCAGCATAAACCCAGATGGTTAGCGGTAGGCTTTTCTTAAGCATCTGAGCAGATTTACTCAAAACTCCTACAAAGCCAGCATCCAATACAAAGATTAAAGCTATGCTTTCTTGTGCAGCGCTTTATTAGCTAGTGTCAGAAGGCGTGTTTTTAAAACTGAGGCAAAGTGTAAGATTCGGGGAAATTATTAACAGCGTTTCTGTTCTTCATGTTTCTCCCCTGAGCTATACTCCTCTGGGTGACTCGCATGAGAATTTGATATGCAAAATGACAACAAAGTTAACGATGAGCACGCTGCCTGGGTTTAGACTGTAATGCAGGCATCAAAAGCTGTAGGGATGTGTCAGCTCTTTATTTCTGAAAGTTAACTTCCTACCGTTATTGGTCTGAGCTGCAGCAGAACCCACAAAATCTCATGGAGAACCGAGGCCACGCTGCAACGGGAGCTACACAAGAGAAAAAGGGTGGTGGTTTTGGTTTTTTTTTTTTTTACCTTTTATAAAGCTTATAACTTCCGGTCTAGAATGTTCTTTAGTGAATTATTTATTACGATGGGCAGAAACCCGATAGATCAATGATCCCTGTGACATCCTGTTGTGCAGTTTCTCTGCCGTTGCGCCTGGCGGTGCCCGCCGGAGGCATGGCTGGTTCGCAGTAGGGAGCAGAGATGATGTGAGCCCACTGCACCTGGCTGGCACGGGCAGCCAGTTTGCTTCAGGGAACAATTTTAATTTGATGAGTATCTAGGGGGCTTGGAAATTTGGTATCTGGTAGACTTGGGAACTCCAGTGTCTGGCTCCCACCTCGGTGGTGATCCACCGAAAGGAAATTGCTGGAATTAGCTTTTAAGGAACATGAACTGCTTCATGGCTCCAGAATCAGGGCTGACTGGTGATATCTTTAAATGTCTTTGGCATTCAGTACCTTCTCCAGTCAGAAGGGTAGTTAGCAGTGTTAAAATGACTGTCATATATTAGGGTCATGGAGAACAACCACATTAGAGAAGTAAGAGAGAGAGAAGCCAGGGAAACCCAGGCTTAATCTGACAAATCTCTCTGTCATGAGCTCCTGTTACTTTACGGCTGAATCCAGGTGAAGGCACTGACGTTAATTCAAGTTTTCACTAATAACAAGCAAAATATTATTATTAATAATTGTATGTGTTAATGTACTTGAGTTTTCTAGTGCTTGATAATAAGGACTGCCAGCCTTTCCGAGGAGGCTGAGGGTTAAGTGTTTGTTTTGGGGAAGTTTCCTGAGAGTAGTTCTCTAATAAACACTCTGTGCTGGAGGGGAAAACAAGTGATATACGTTGCAGTACAGCAATATAATGAATTAGTTAAAAGCAAACAACCCCAAAACAATAGATTGCCAGGGCAGGTCTGTGTCTGCCAAACAATATTTCTGTGCCAACTTTCCAAATGCAGCACAGCCAAAAATAGGAGTGCAATAACTCATCGTGAAGGAAGAAAGCTATTACAAGGGGGATGAAACAGCAGCAGTCTCTTACCAGTGACCCTAGATTACAGGACTGATTCTCAGTCCTTTAGCTTGTGCAGTAGCTTACACCAGTCCTGCGCACCGTGTAAGATGCTAATGAGTCAGAACGATCTCATGCCTCTCTGCATAAGTGCAGAGTTGGGACAAGCGGTCGAGAAAGAGCTGAACTCGGTGCTTGTTTGGCTAACAGTAATGCTGTCATCAGTGGAGCCAGCAGAAGTAATGGGAATATCTTCCATGTGCTTACAGGTTTCGTGCCTTTGCGTAGTGGGTGGTACAGCATTGGCACCGTTCAAGTGACAGAAGGAATAGCTGAGGTGCTTTACACCACGGGAGATAAAGTTGTCTAAGGCAAAACAGGGCAGGTGTAAAGGGTGATTTCTGCAGTCCGCTTTCCTGTTCTGAGTCTGCAAGCGTTGCTGGATCTAGTGTCAGCAAATTAAGGTGAAACAGGAGAGACCTTGGCCAAACGCAGCTCATTTTAGTCACCCTGCCAAAGCCAGATGTCTCCATTCACTTTTTAACAAAGAAATGCCCTGTCATGCCAAACAACTAAAATAAGATTCATCAGCAAGATGAAATTCAACTTATTACACGCCTGAGTACCCGTTAGAAGATGAGAAGGTGATGCATGATTGCTGCTTGCAGCCCGTGGTTAGTGAGGAAGAAACACTGGTACCTCAATAGCAGGCAATAATGGCAAACATCTGCTTCATTTGCAGTTTCATAGACATGCAGGATATGTCCTCGGACATCCACACTCAGAACCAGGTCGTTCTTCTCATCAGGCTCCTTTGCACCATCTGGATTTGCTGAGAAATGATTTTGCAAGGAAAAGAAATGTGGTGGTGGGGAGGATCGTTATTCAGTTCTCCCCAGTGGGTAATACCCATATAGACACATGCTGGAAAGGTCACAGAAGTTGAAGTAGTAGGGGTCTGCTACAACGTGATACGTACAGCCAGGCTTCTTGGTCCTCATTTGAAGTTTCACAGTCCTTGCTAGACCTACTGAAGTTGAAAACTATTACATATATGTGGACGTAGAGGTTACCTTGGGAATTTTAACTAATAATAATATACTGGAGTTAAAATGAACTTCGATTGCATTTATTTCTCCTTCCATTCTTTTCTTTTTTTTTCAGAGCATTATTCTCCCTTAGTCACAAAGTCTGTTGAGCGTTTCACAGATAACCCCTGCTTCAGGAATGAACTGAGAAGAGAGGCCTTATCAGAGAGACAGAGGCATTCCTTAATTCCTTTGGGGAGGCACTTGAAATAACCCCTTGAACATATGCTTCGTGACCACAGTGCCAAAATTTCAGATGTTTTCCGTAAGTTTAAATTTCTCAGACCAACATACCCAACTCTGAGGCACTGAACATTGTATATTCCACTTCTTCCATTGCTTTAAGTAGAACGGTTTTTTAACAGCATAAAGAACTGGTGGTTTTATGACCCTGCAGTGAGTAGAGATCCTCAGAGTCCTCAAAATCCAATCCTTTCTGCAGAGAAAATATACAACTCCTACTCCTCATGATGCCCTTTCCAAGGGTATTTCTTAGGTGATGCTACAGAAGGACTAAACAGGTATCTGGTTCCTTCTGTGCTGTTGTAGAGAACAGCTTATAAACAATGGCTGAACTGGTGGCTACCTGACTGCAGAGGGCTGGATTGGTTCTCTTGATTAAACCTTGCATGCTATATTCAGTATGAAAACCAACGTGGTTGCCACTTCTTTGGTAGAGCATACATCTGGCAGGTACTTTTGTCAAGAGATCGTGAGTCTGTCCTTCTGCTCTGTAAGCAATTTTTAAAAAAAAAAAAAAAAAAAAGTCCATTTGCCTTCCAGTTTTCACTTTGCTTTGCTTTGTTTTCCTGTATTTATTCCTATCTTCACCATTAACAAAACTGAGAACTTGCAGGATGTGAATTTTAATAGAGTCCATGTTTTAATCTGCAGTCATCAAGGGAGGCCATATTTCTCTGTACATCTTTTAGTGCTTCAACTCCACACAGAGTGGAAGCTGTTCCCAGGGCACGGGCTCTCCCCCGCTCCCCCGTGGGCATTAGCTCATTGACAGCAGCATTGTAATTAGAGAATGCGAAAAATCATACCCCTGGGCTGCCAACCTGCCGGAAAACGTCAAACCACTGTGTGTTTAAAAGCCAATAGTAAGCTGCTTAGCCAAAACCACAGAAATTAGCATAGTATTCTGTTGTTTCAGATCTTTACTATTCTTTCACAAGGGTGAGCAAGATGGGGAGAAAGAATAACAAGCTGCCAATTTCTTTCCGTACCTCCTAAGGCAAAACTGCATTTCCAGACTAAAGTCTGGCCTCTGCACCCAGCGGTGTAGGGTGCGGGGTAGGCACTGTACTGTTCACAATAGCAAACTGGGGATCTATCCTGCTTCTGTTCATCAGGGACTACACCAGCAAATCCCAGTCTAGCCCCTGAGAATCTGTTCCATTGTACTTAATTGAAATGCAAAAAGGCATGATAGGTTTTTTTAAATTTTGTTCCATGTCTGAGAACGGGGGCGGGGGGGGAGGTGGGGAGAGCAGGAAGGATGATCCATAAATTGCCAGTAAAATATTAATAGCTCTGGAGGAATGCTCTTAAGAACTATGCATATGTTATCTTGTGGCATTTACCTCCTCCAGGGAGTGGAGCAGAGCATCAAAAGGCAGGACTCTGCACTCCGTCTCCCCCTCTGCCACTGACTCCTTACGGAGCCACGGGCTGCTCACTGCAATGCTTCTGTGCTGTAGAGATTATTCCCACCCTGGATAGGAGGCGACTACAGCTGTAAATCTGGATGCAACCATTTCATAGTGATGCTGGGACTCTTCTCATGGTTGTAAAGTGATCCAGGACACTTAGGTGTGAAAGGTGCTATGGCAGATGTGATGTATTTTTACACATATTTTGCCTTGCAAGCAGTAAGCTAATCCTAAAAAAATGGGAGAAACCTGAGCAGAATTAGAAATTATATTAGAGATGGCACAAAACTTGGACTAAAACCATGAGATGTCTTCAGGGAACTACCCTGAAGGAGAGGGGATGTGTCATATTGCCACTCGAGGAATGTCACTTGAAGATGTGTATATGATGAACCTAAGGTTAACCACGCTCCTATGGTGACTAGTTAAATATCTTAAGTGTTTTTCTAGATAAGCACTTTCTTCAGGATCATGGATAATTGACATGCTTATATTTAGATCTATGACAACATCTTTTAAATTTTCTGTGGTTCTGTAGTCTTTTATAGAGCCTTTGCAAGGTCTTCATGCAAACAGATATGTCCAGTGTGAGTTTATGCAGTATGCAGAGATTTTCAATTTTCCTTTTTTTTTTTCTCCCCTGTCGGTATCCCTGCTGTTTAACAAGAAGTGGTGCAAACAGGTATGTCCAGTGTGAGTTTATGCAGTATGTTCTGCAATCCAGAACAGAGATTTTCAATTTTCCTTTTTTTTTTTCTCCCCTGTCGGTATCCCTGCTGTTTAACAAGAAGTGGTAGTTAGTCATTCACATAAAATTAAACCTACTTTTACTTATCAGTTGCTGAAATGCAAACGTATTCTTAGCTGTCTTTGGAAATGCACCTAAGATATTCAGTAAACGCTACAAATTAGATGTAAATGGAATCAGAGAAACAGCTGTCATCTCTTTTGCTAGCTGATTAATTTTTTTCTGAGTCATAACAATTATATTTCAGCATGTTACGCCCATCAGAGTCTTTAAATACTGACTGCAGTGGTTGCCACTCATGCTTGCTGACAGGCTGGGGGGGGCAGTTCCTTGGCGGTGAATTTCGATTCATCTCAAAACCGTTGAGCACACCCTCACCTTCGCAACACGCAGCACTCCCCCCCCGCCCCCGAATCTTCTACCTGCTGCACGCAGGAGTCACGATGCGTTGAAACGTGCGTGGGCAGTTATTTACCGACTCTGAATTTCCCGGAGCCACTCTCTCCAGACCCCCAGCCTACTCCCAGCACCTCGGGCTCTGCCAGGCATTTCTTAGCCTCCACTGGCCTCTAGCGGTGCTTCGTTTCCGAAGCCGCCTCTCGGCAGCTCGTTGCGGTCCCTGGCCACGCCACCGGCACACCGGCTTGGATTCAGAGCCGGGCTTGAGCAAGCAAGATGCTGGAAGTTGTTGTGTTGGTCCCTGGCACATGGGGGACATTTTTCTGATGAGAAATGCTGTCTCAATGGAGTTGCTTTCCTCCACCTCTTCCCACTCACCAGCCTCTTCCGTCGAGACTCCAAGCTTTGCAGTCCAAACAACGGAAAGCTCGAATGTGTATCTCCATCTCTTCTCCAAATCTTCTCTCACGTCGTGGTGTCTAAGCCATTGGTTTGAAGCATGGTTTCCTAGCTGAGGAGATATGTGTACCCTAATAGAGATGCCAGCACATCCAACCTTCCTGGTTGCCATTCATTTCGGTGGGAACAGGACTTTTTTTGACCAGGCTATAATTATTGAATTGGCATGGATAGCAGTAGTAGTTAGATGAAATTTAACGGGTTCATTTTGTGCCTCGCGAAGGGGCTGACAGGGCTGCTGCCCACGTGTGGCGTGGCAGCTGGGTACTCAGCTGAGAGCTGTGCCAGGGGGGCTCACAGGAGGGACTGCACTTAAGATGGTGTCAGCATGTAGCTTACAAAATGCTTTAGGGCATTCGTGGCAAAAGATGCTTGCAAGTATAAAATATTAACTAGCCTTTGTTTTTAATAAACCTGATTCCACTCTAAGGGAATGAATAATGTTTGTTATAACCTAAGTTTGTCGTATTTCCTGAATTCATTTTATGACTGTCTTACCCCTCACCTGAATTAGGAGACCAGCTGAATATTTTATAAAAATCAGTATTTCCATAATATTCAAATTACTGTACCAGTATTCGTACAGATGATGCAATATATAAAAAAATTAATAATTCTCAGAAAGCTATTTATTCAACAAACCTAAGCCCAAATTCCACAGAGACTTATGTGTACACTTAACATTTCTCAGGGGAGTAATCCTATTGGATTTGATGTCAATATTTGCATGAGTGAATGCTAACACATTTAGGGCTTTCTTCTTTTCTGGTATCTATTTACATAATACTACAACCTTGAATTAATTAGATGACTGATTCTTTGAAAATTTTCTTTATTTCCTCCTTTGAGCTGACTGTGACTAGCGGAGCTGTGATTTGGGTTGGTTGGCTACGATAGCTTAGCTGTGATTTTGCTGGTTTGTATCAGGATAAACATACAAACGCTTCTAATAAAAACGCTTGCATGAAAGGGGTTTTTTTTTGTTTGTTTTTGGTTGGTTGTTTTTTTTTTTGTAGAAGCTCACATGGAAAGGAAGGTAAGCCATTAATTTGCCTTTGGTTGAACAAAGGATAAGGTGTTCTCCCATCCTTTATCTGTCTTTCCTAGTGCACATACTCTGCAGTAGAGACATTCTCTCCCCATATAGGTTTTGTATCCTACCTTAAGCCTTTATTATAGAATTTATCCTATAGCAATAATGAAATTTTGATATTGGTTGTCTTTCTCTGAAATTCCTTTTCTTGAGTACTGGCAAGAAGTGAGATACAGCAGGGTGACCGGTGGAGACTGGTTTAAGGATACAGTGATCAAAATGATCATGGCAGTAAAAAAGCAGGAGGATATTGATATCATCTGACGTCCAGTACCTGAGGCTGCAATTTCATAACTGCTTTAGGGTGATCTAAACACAAGCTGCTACTGAGCCATCACCTCCCCTGTGCCAGGGCTGGCATGTGGGTGCTTGTTTGGGCAACTCAGTCCAGGAGCCATCCCAGATGAAACCGATTAAAAATTTTTAAATACACCCCAGTTCATGTGTCCTGAACCACTGTCTGAAGTGGCCTGAAGGCCACAGTCTACGTGGGACCCGGACTCCCAACTTTGTGTGTTCTGAATTGTATCCAAGTCAAATAACTGAAGTAGATGGTGTGAGGCCCCCGTTCACTATGGCTAATGTACCTGGGCTCCCCTTATAGTTAATGAAGACAGGATCCTGCACCTCAGAGGCTAGTCAGAGCAAGAGCTTAATTTAGCTGCTCAGACTTACCTTCTGGGAGGCCTACCTTCATTAACTGTAAAGAGCAGCCTAAGGAGTTTAACCTCACCAGGCTGGCAGTAGCCCTTATGAATCCTCACTATCTCTTCATTGCCTCAACTGATGATTTGTTTTTTCTTTTTTCTGTGTCTTGCTACAGTGCAGTCACTATTTGTAATGGAAATAATGCCCTTGGGAACTGCAAGAAGTTCTTGCAAGACTTAATACAAGCGGTGTAATGGAGATATGCAACCACAGCACATGAACAGGTACAAGAAAGGAAAAAAACCCAATGTGCTACTATGACCGTGCTATGTACTCTCTTGCATTGTTGTTTGGATGTGAATATGAAAGGTATTTATTATGCCCTTCAGCAAATATTGTTCTCGTCAATATTTACGAGTGTATCAGCTATGGATTAGCAGTATTCATTCTCTCTGGAATAATGTTTTCTGTTCTCATTGGAGAGCCTTCAGAAAGAAGGTCTTTAACCTTTGCAAGCAGGTTTTTCTACCCTTTTGCCTCCCGTGGGAGAAAAAGAGCATCTGAGATTTGATTAGATCAGTGTGTGGGAAACTCAGGGGCAGCCAAAACACCATGTGGCTGCTAGAACAAATTAATCTTCGGTGTAAATCCACATTTCTGGAAAAGGCCTGTTAGCAGAATCTTGCTGTGGAAGTCTTTAACTAGCCTATAGAAGCTGTCTCCTCTATAAAATTATAGGTCTGTGAAACGTATGGTGGAATTGCACCATTGGGTATCTGACCCACCCCACGATAACGATGGTACTCAGTGGTGTGACCCGCATGCACTAAGGAATGGTGTCTGTCTCAAGTGTCCATGGTATTCTTAACATCAGCCTCCAAAATTAACGCTGTCATGAAAGCAAGAAGAAAAAAATCCAGCATCTCCAGTGTTAACTGCAGACCAGTGTCTTCAGTTCTCTTTCTTATTTGCACTGTCAATGCTGCATTTGAAGGGGAACTAAGTATAAAATATATCTTGTTATTTAGCCAACACTTTAGTATGCTGGTGTTAACAGCAAAATACTGCTCGGGAAAGTGCTTATCTGGATGTGTGTGTGTGAACTTTTGTCCAACCTGTACAGGTGTTGAGATAGTTTAGGAGAAATAACAGTAATTTCCCTCATGGTTTCATTCCAGTGGTTTATTTCTACAAGTTATGCCATAAGCTTCTTCAGGGGGATCTGAAGAGCCAGATTTATAAAGGGAATGGATAATTTCATTGCAGAAAGACAAAACTAGCATTATGCGTGTTAAGTTAAGGGTAAACAAATCTCATGCTTCAGGGCACAAAATGATTTCCTATTGGGCTCAGGAAGGATGTTTTTCTCCATGTAAAGCATTGTACGGTTGGCTAGACATATTACTAAGGGGTTTATTTATTCTTTTGCTGCCCTCTGAAGCATCAGTTTAGGAAGCTTCGTTTTAGGTTATGCTAGAGGCAGGATGCCAGACGTTGTTATAATTTTACTTAGCATCAAGAGCATGCACTGTAAACTTCCAGCTCCAGCGGACCTGTGATGCCTGCAGATGCATAATGGAGTCCCTCAAAAGCAGGCCAGGCTCTCCAACCATATAATCCGGTATTGGTGGGTCCATAAAAGGGTGGAGCTGCTACTTCCTTGTACTCAGGAAGAAAGATGTAGGATTCATCTAACCCATTTTCCTACTATAATACTACTTATCTCCTGCTTCTAGCGTGCAAGCAGTTACTGTAGATGCATAAGATTCCCAAGCTGTGTTATCAGGGGAGTGGTATTCAACCACGCCACGGTGTCTGCCTGCCAGGCACACCTAAACACCCCAAACCAGCTCCCATAGATGGAGCATGCAGAGTTTTGGGTCAATCTTTTCAGCTGAGGGCCAGGAGCATCCTGCCTGCGTCCTGCCTGCTCTGTGCAGGGCAAGTGCCTTTAGCTGCTGCCCAAGAACGCCTACACGCTGCTTGGATTCACGCTCTGCCCGTCCTTCTGTGCCAGCAGTAATTCAGCCTGTGACTTCAGCACAAAGATGGGCGGACATAAAAGCAACTTTGAAAGTTCCCGCAAGAACTGCTTTTGTATTTGATGCCTGGAGTCTGTTTCCTTTAAGGAAATGGAAAGAGAGAAATAACTCTTAAAGCCTTGGTAGTTTTTGCTTCTAAGTGGGCAGCCTACATCATTTGGTAGAAACAGAAGGAATCCAAATCTGTGAAGGCAGCGAAAGCCACAGGAGTTTAGATGTACGCAGTCAGGAAATTCACTGACAGGAAAGGGAAAGTTTTCAGTTAAAACATTCCCATATACCATCTGAGCTCAAATTCAGTTCATGTGTTTGTCATGCTTGTTTTGTAGAAGTCACCTCTTCTCTCTGTGCCTGTATTTTGCATCCATAAAATGAGGGTGACAACACCACCTTTGCCCAATTTAGGACGCAAGCTGCTATTGCCCGGGGCCGTTGCTTTATACAGAGCTTAACACAATATTTAGTATAAATAGCCACAATGCTTCCCAGACAGAAATGATCTTGTTGAGAATAAGGCTGAAACATTTTTCTCCCATTTAAAAAAATCTGGGTTTTTGTTGTTGTCTGTCATTTCCTCTTCTCTCTAGCCTGACCATTATGTTTTTGAAACCTCTGACAGTTCCATGAGTTAATCGCAACCACCAGACTGGGTACAACTATTTTATAATGATCTGAATTCATCTGCTGGGGGAGGGGAGGTCTGCCTATAGATCACTAGCGTTTTGTTTGGGTGACGGACGATGAGTTTGACAGCTTGGTATCTCAGGGACTGTCATGGTGAGGATCAATCGCGTTGAGCTGTAATTGCAGCCTTTAAGATAAAACCGCTTTTCACGAGGGGGCCAGGGACCTCTCCGTTACTGCAATCTCGCTGCCACCATTCTGCGACTCAGCCAAGGCTATCTCGTCTCTGCACTGGTTCCTGCAAACGGGGTCGCTCAGGCTCTGGCTGTGTGACAACTGGAGTAGGGAACACAGCTCTGGCAGGCACGGCTGAGCTACTTTGGGAGAAAAACAGAGTTTATGGCAATTTAAACTTTACTGCTAGTTTTCTGAGTTTGTGTAGGAGCTGGGGTGGTGATGGGACATCAGTCCATGCTGAAATCTATGCTGACACATTTTTATGCAGACCAGTTAGATTAAAGCAAGCTCATGTGCGTCTGGGTGTTCACCCCTTATAGCCTGATGTAAATTTTTTTGCTCTCCTCATCTCCATTACGACTACAGGAGTCTTCCTAGGGCCATGTAGACATATTTGGCTTGTGCAGGGATCAGGGGGAGAGTCTCTTTGTTCTGGACCCCTGGCATAGGAGGAGGGGATGTCCTTTAGCATGAGGATGTTGCAGAACAGTGAGGAAGATGTTTTCTCATGCAGATGACGTCTTGGGGATTTAATACTGTCCGTTTCCAAATGTTTGCCTTATAGTTATCCCGACGTTTCACTTGCTGCACAGCAGAACTGGATTTGGCTTGAGAATGGGAAATTCAGCTGCGTGTAATGGGATTTGCATGCTACAAAGGGAGGTGGCCGTGAAATAAGATCAACAGCTGCTTTATTGTGAGGCTGCTAGTGGCTGGGAGAGACGCCTTGTTTGAAGGTTAAATGGGTTACCTTTTTTATTTGAAATACACATATATTCTGCTTGAGGCACTTTTGTTATCATAAAACTACATACATTTTTTGTAGAGAAGGTAGAAAGCTATAATTTCCTGAAATTTAAAACTTCTGAAGAGCAGCGGATTGCAATTTCAGGGGCACCTTGTCCTTAATAGATACAAATATTGCATCTCCATTGAGAATTGCTCTTCAAATTAGAAACTCAACCCTTAATCTTTCAATCAAACAGCACTAAATAAAAACAGCATTTAACTTTTGCTGTCACTCTTCCTTGAAATACAAGATGAAAAGGAGAAACTGTGTTCCTGGAGCCTGCTCCAGAAATTCCATGTTACTTGTCAAAGCCTTTTAATGTTGTAACATGAGCTTCTGAATTGCATATAGCTGGGCTTAGAAGTGATTAAAGAATTCCTACAACGCTTCAACCAAGGACCTCAACACCCTGCACAAATGTTACTTTAAAGCAGGGTGCTGAGATAAGTAGGAAATTGAGGAATAGGAGACAAGGTCATCCTCGGAGGAGCTGTATTATCACTTGCAGTGCACCTGAGGCCACAGACCCCACCGAGACTGGAACATCCTAGAGCACAGCATGATACAAGCACCAACTAAAAAATAGTTCCTGCCTTGAGGACCTTGCAGTCCACACTGACAGCAGGACACAGGGGAATTCCAGTCACCAGTTTGTAGGTGGGAAAGTGAGGCTTTTGGCAAAACTCACGCTATGAAACTATAGCAGGAATTGTGCTTTCCTCATGATATTACTGGCATGTTAATCACAAGATCTTGTTTGTTCCTTCTGCTTCTGGTACGATTCTTCTGTATGAAAGCGGGGAACTTGTAGCCTCCAGAAAATCAGCTTCTTGTGTATGGGATTAAAGGTATCCATCAGTAGATGGCTATATGTCAACTCGCTCTCTAGGCAACTTTATAATCGCTTGTGGGAATTGGGGACTTGTAAATTCATCTCATCTTACTTTTTGCTACTAGACTGGACTCCATAGCAAAAACTTCAAAGCGAAGTTCCCGCCACAACTGCTGTAAGCTGACTTAGAGGTCAGGTTTTCCAAGAGGCATTCATTTCTGTGCAAGGCCCCTCTCTTTTTGAGGCCGTGCATTTTGCCATTACTAGCAGTGAGAGAGCCTCACAGTTCTTGGCACAAACCAGGAGGCTTTCACTCCTTCTCTTAGTAGTTCCTGTTCAGGAATACGAGGTAATGTCTTCTCCACAGTAGTAGAATGAGGCCATAAATGCAGCAGATGTGCCCACCAGGACATAACTTAAATGCATGGAAATATCAGAAATATGATGTGGGTCGGTGGTTATGGTTAGAGCTCTACAGATCTTCAGATGTTCCAGCTGCTGCAATAGCTCCTGCAGTTTTGCCACAGCAGAGTAAGTTAAATCAGCTCTGACTTGGAGCTACTTTACACCACAAATCAAGGAGGAACTTGGAGAGGTGCAGAGGCAAGAGTTGCTGTGAACTTGTCTGCCTTCAGCATAGCTTGGATAGAGGAGAAAATTGACTGAACACATTTTATGCTTTATCATGTAATGCTGTGCTGGATTTTTTGCACGGAGTTCGTTCAGTATCTAAGAAAAATAAGCTCTGAGATGCAAATGTCTCCCAGTGTAAAAATATACCTGAAGGGGGAGGGAAATCATTAGGTCAGAAACAACTCCTGTCTTTTTCTTCTGCCAAATCTTGATGATAAAGGATTCTTGCAGGAGATGTCAAACCAAATTTGTATTTGACTTCATTTTGCAAACATATGGAGAGTGCTTGGTGTATGATAGGAGCTGTCTGGAAAATGCTGTTCCAGGAGGACTAGGAAGCAAGGAGCAGTTGTGCCAGGTGGCACGTTCGGAGGACATTTGCTACCTGCTAATGTGGGTTGCTGGGGGAGTCCGTCCCAGGCAGGCAGGACGGCTGCTGGGAGGGCAGATGGTTTTGCAGCCCAGCACTGGGCTCTGGGACAGCGTGGAAAGCTTTGTTTCTTGGTTGTTTTTTTCACATATTTCCACCCAGTTAAAATAACAATGAACAAAGCAAGTGGTTTTGAAATACTTATCACAGGATCAGCATTGTAAGAAGCAGTGCAGGCAGCTTTTTAGTAATACAGGAAAGGCTGTCGCAAGTGGAGTGTGACTGACGCAGGGCAAAGACCCGCTCCCCACATTTCCAGTCAAGGACAGTGCGAGCTCTCAAAACCTGTATGTGCAGTCACAACAGGGAGCATCCAAATCTTGGGTTTTTTAAGATGACTTCACAGGTGAGTTACAAAAATTGCCATTAGAAGCCGGGCCAGCCTCTGCAGCGAGGCCTGCCGTACGCGGAGGGCTCCGGGGGAGGTTGGGCACAGTCACGCTCGCTGGCTCTCCACTAACCTCACTATTTCTGTGGTCTGAGTCCAGGCCTTACCCTGGGCCCATCTTTAGGCTCCCTGGGGTGGGACTGGCCTCAGCAGGGCCATAGCTTCTGACTTCCTCCTCTAACAAGTGTATTTATTGATTTCTCCTTTTCCTTACCATGATTTTAAAAAGTTAAGACCCTCCAGGGAAGCAGCTGTTGAGTTCTTCCCACTGAAGGAGCTCTGTCTTCTAGTTTGTAAGTACCCACAGTAATAGCTGTTCCTTGTTAGCACTGAGAGCTTAAATTAGTGTGGTCTGGATCCTTCTGGGGCTCACACATCATCAAAAGCATTTCTTCTGTGCTCTAATTTTTCCTTCATCAGTATCAGCACCAAGAAGAGATGGCATAACTGCGGGCCATGTAGTAGGCTCTGTGGGCAGGCAGATATAGCATCTTTTGTTCCGTTATTGGCAAGGAGAGTCAAGTTGAGATTTTATTTCCAAAATGGAAAAGTTGTTGGCTTGTCTGAAGATTTATGAAACAAAATAGAAATAGAAATTAGATGGTTCCTTTGCTCATTTCTTCCTGACTGCTCATCCAGTTCATTCTTGCTGTTGTTATCCCCTTTCAAAGTGCTCTGTTATCTCCACCGGTGTCTGCAGAAAGTCCCGGTGCTGCTCACGAGAGCCCGGAGGGTGTTTGTGGGGAATGGGATAGTTACCCCTGCTTCCCCGCTGTGCCAGCAGCTGCCAAACAAACTCCCCACAAAGAGTTTTTACAAAATCAGGAGGAATTCTTTGTCAGTGGCAATGAATTGAAGAAAAACAGCCCCAAAAAGAACCTTTTATCTGAACTCCCTCTTACTCTGCTGGTTTGGGGCAGAGAAACCAAAGCTTGGATGTTCTGGCTAGAGGCGTGGAAATTTATTACATCTGCCGTGTACTGTGAGTGCAATTTTCTGGGAGTCTGCTGCCTGCTGAGAACAGCTCCATCTTGGTTTTGCTCCAAATGTATTGAGAGAAACCCACTGTGCTTTGTCATTGTACTTACTTCTGCATCTCACCATCTAAAAATAATTTAAGCTGAAAGGATATGAATTTTGTTTGTGCATGAAAAAAACCATAATGGTTTCAACTACTGTGATTTTGGGGAAACAAAGATGACAATAACATAAAAGTCAGTCTGCCTTTGTTATCTATAGATTCAAGAAATGTTTAAAGCAGTGAAATTTAGAGTCATTGTTCCCCATTGCTTACACCGAAACAAGTGAAGTCAAAGGCAAGTATAAATCAGTGCAGAATTGTACCAAAGCAAGTAGTTTAAGAAAACGAAAGAGACTGGCAATTGTCTCAAAGAGAAAATGGCTTTAGATTTAAAGTCAGTAACAGAAGTTGGTGGGAGTCATGGTGGAAAGCTTGTAGTTTCATTTTAAGCCTCTATTCTTTTTTCTTCACCTCTGTAGCAACTCTTTAGGAAGCAATATATACAGTAGATGAAGCTTGCTGAACTGGAGAATGGAGTATTTCCCTGGTGACTCTGAAAAACTATGGAACAAATTGGACTGGGTATGACAAGCTGCACAGTGTTATTTTAGTTGCTGTCGATAACTGAATTTCTCCTTCTAGGCATTAAGTGTCATTAGTTCATGTATTAAGAGTCAGATCCTGCTGGCGGCCTCAGAAGTGCGAGTGTGGAGGATCTCCAGTGGAGACTCAGCAGTGACCGGAGAAACTCGGGACTTATCGCTGTGCCATCCCAAGCAGGGGCTGCCTCTCCGGGCTCTTACATGAGCAAACGTGGCAGTTCGTAGCCAACTTAAAACTTCATTTACTCTTCAAAGCTGTGTGACTTCTCAACTGTTTAATACAGATGTAATTTATTTGTACAGGTCCAGCATGGTGATAGAGGTAAAGGGCCAGACTTTCCATTGTCCTGGACCAGAACAGTTGCTTGGTTAAGTGATACTTTTGTGATTTAGTTCCGTGTGTGCTGCTTTTTCTCTACACATGTTACGAGTTGTGCAGCTTCTCCAATACTTGTCTCTGTTCTAGAAAAAGAGGGTTATTGTGCTTGGAAAGGAGAGAGCCTAGTGACTTTGAGCCGGGGCTGATATTAAAGACATCTGGGCTCTGCTGCTGCCATTGATTTCTGGTGTGACCTTGAGCAAGTAATTCTTCACTTTGGTCTGAGCAAGCCTATGGGGATGCTGCAAGCCAGCTCCAAAAACAGCAGCAAGATAGCCGTGCAAGGGTAACGGGGCTAATTAGCCCTGGTTTTTTGGACCTGAATAGTGCCTTGACATAGGACCGTGCAGTGGGCGAAACGGCTTGCCGCAGCTATTAGACACAAGCACATATTTTCCTAAAACTGTTTTCAGTTTTCATGCTCCATTGCACAGTGCAGACATGTCCTTAATCTCTTTGTAGCTGAATCCCAGGTTATTCTGCTCATCTTCTGGCTTGTTATGAGGGGGAAGTAAAAGGGTAGTTAAGTATCTCGCAAATGAGGGAGAGGGGGAGTTAACAGAAACACACAGTAAGATGTACCAGAGAATAACTCCCTGCCCCACTGTTCAAACTGGGCTCTCTGAAGACAAAAGGCTCAGGGACCATACTGGAAGCAAGACAGGACATAAGTGAGCAGTACTTTGAAAATGAACTAAAATAACTCACAGAAAGCCCTTTGGCCATATTTATAATCATACCATTGGTCTGTTACAGCAGCGACAGTGTTTAAAAGGCAACACATGTTTATTTGTGCTTAATAGTTGCCTCCAGCAATTTACATCTGCTAATGCAAAAATGGATAAACTTGTCTTGCAAATACTGGTGACAAAACCTGGCATCAACTTCTTCTTTAGTACCTAAACACATGCAAGATTTTATGAATCGAGAACAGTGTATGCCATTTCCAAACAAGGACTGCAGTAAGAGTGTAGCCAAATTTTTTCTTTATTGCACCTTGAAGTACTATTTCATTAGTGGAGGAAGGAACAAATTTGCTTTTTATCTCTTCCTTTACATTGAATTAAATCAGCTACTTTTAAATTATGGACCTGAAATTACCAACGCTTTGGACTCATACAGTTTCCTATTAAATGTGCTAATACTGAATTATGTAACATGTATTATTTCAGGTGGATTAATACATCAAATCTGTCTGCATTCATTTAGTGTCTCCTTAACAGAGTAAATGTATTTGATCTGGGAGAAGATTTATATATTTTACGTGTAATGGTAAGACGGCAGAATTTCTTGGATCTTTCACATCCATTTGTTTCTCTCAGAATGAGTAAGGTCAAATAGAAGTTACTGCCACATCTCTCACCAAATAACAGTTGAGTGCAAAATTAAATATTTGCTACCAGAACCTACCACAAAAGTTAGCTCCATGTGCAGTGTTCAGATAGGACTGTTTGCTCTGCTCTTGAATTTGTTTTAAGGGTGGGCTGTTGTTTGAATTTTTTTTTATCCACTGGACTGTGAGAATTTCAGTTCATAGTGAATAAGAATACTTGTTCTCTAATTAATTGTAATTTTTGTGATCATATATATTAGGCTAAAAATAGCTTCTAATTTAAAATTCAAAGAAGGCCTTAATAATATATAAAGTGCAGTCCTGACTAACTTCATCTGTAAATAATACCGAGAACTCACGTGCAGGAGCAGGAGCTTACCTCCTGGATGTATGCTAACTCAAGCACAAGCATGGGCGCACATGAGTCCATTCCCTTTTTGGGTGATCATCTGATTTTCCTGAACGACCTCCAAATGTGAGTGTCCATTTTTGTACAAGACCACGAAGAATGTGACCCACAGGTATTAAAGCACATGCAAGCACTGTGACAGCCCTGGGACCTGTGCATTGCATCACGTTGGTAAATGCACACTCAGTGAGGAAGGTGGAGGAGCTTGCATGTTCCCTGAGCTTAGAAAATAGCAGTTTTACATGCTGGTTAGATGCTAACGCCAGAAATCAGAGGAGCAGCAAAACAGGAATGAGTTTTGCAAAGGATTATACTTTGTTTGTCTTTTATTAACTGCTGCTGTTGAAACTTTTAACAGCCGCTCTGGAAATTGGGTGGACAACAGGGAAAAGTGGCAAGGTTCATAATCTTCTGAAGGACGCCATAAAGATGAAACTAAAACTCCCACTGAATTACCTTTCTCATATATGCACACATTATAATAGTAATTCTCATGATTCACCAAAATGACAGTTTCTTGCCCAGCATGATTTAATGGGGTGGTTGTTCTCTGCCAAGGGCTGCCACCTAAAATACTGAATTTATGAGCTAGCTCACTAACTGAAACTCTGTAAGCTCCCATTTTTTAAAACAAAGATCCCTGAATAATCTAGGCTGGTTCTTTCACATTTGGGAGGAGTGGTGGAGAGGTAAAATGAGTTGCATAGAGTAGACCTGCAGAAATGTTTCTGACATGAATATCCTTCTAATAACCAGTACAGCCATCACTATGATATCGAGGCATCAGGGAACTGTATTATTTTTCATTTCTGTCTCTAAGAATTTAATCAAAAAGCCACTGGAACTTATTTCTTTCCTCTGAAAGACTTCCACCAGGTGCTGTTAGCCCAGCTCTATCTCCAGAAGGTCTGTTACAGTGTTATAAAAGACTGATGAGAAGAGGGAATTTTCCTACTAAAATGAGAATAAATCATCATTTTTCATTCTGTAAGACCTGCTCATACAAATGGGATACTGCTACAATACAAAGAAAAATTGCTTCATGTTACTGCTTTAGTCATCAAGTCCAAATTACCTCTGGAAGTTGCAGGCTGAGGCCTGTCCTCCAGGCACTTTCTCAGGCCGAGCTCACGAGCTCGGGGTGCCAGATGGAGAACAAAATAATTTCCTTTTTGCAGTTGCAGGACTCTAATGGCTGTTAATGGAATAAGCAGCGTAACGGCCGGGGTTGTAAAAGCCAAGCACAGCTTCAGTTTTAGCAAAGATGGAAGTTGTTAGCGCAAGCGCTTGTGCTCTCCACTGTTGAGCAGTAAACAGGGTAAAGGGTTGGACCGCCGGGAAGGCGAAGGGCCTGGAGCCGGCTCCTTCCCAGGAGCCCAGGGAGGCTCCCCTGGGACCCTGCATCCCTGGGGCTTGAGTAGGGGCAGACGCACTCAAGGGTTAATTAAAGGAATTTTGCAGCAATGTTCCTATAATAGCAGGGACGTGGATTCAGTGACTCACGAGGCTCCATCTATCTGCTGTCTCTGGGATTGCTAAAGGGAGTGAGCTAAAGTCAACGTCTTGCCCTCAGTTCCTGCCTGGCTGCAGACTGTGAGAGATCCTGAACGCAGGATTCCAGCCCAGTCTGTCAGAGGTATTTCAGCAACACCACAAGGTGTTGAGATATTCAATATAATGAACTTTGTCACTGTAATGGCCACACCATAAAATGAGAACAGATTTGAACAGCATTTTTTCCAGAGGAGATAGGTCTTAGATTTAGCTGAGACCATCAGCTGCTCGACAAGGAGCTCCTTTAAAGTAGGTTAATAGCTGTTAGATCACTGAAGATTCAGGAACAGAGTTGTGCAGGGAAAATCTGGCAAATTATCTTTTACAAGTAGCAGAGCCATTTCTTACTTCTTAAGAGTTTTTTTTCTGGCCTGTTCATATTACCTCCACTGCTGGAGCATATCCACGTATTGCTGAACATATAAGCACACTATGTACTATGCTTTCGCAGAAAGAGCGCAATGTTAATCCAGGAACTGAGAATGAGGCTGTGGTCTTTGTAACAATGTCTTAATTTTTATTTTGGAGTAAATATATGTCTTAGAAATTGATTAAATTTTAAAGCAGGTTCTTTTATATTCCACATATGTACAGCCAACATGAAATCTAATTGTGCCAACACCGCATCTACTATGACGCAATAAATCCCTTACGCTATGTATTGCATTCAGAATTGTATGTGGGGCTTGACTGAACTCAAGGTTTAGTGAAATCATTAACCATGAAAGAAAGGAAGAAGGAAATGAAAGGCGTGGGTTGTCCTTCCCACCTGCCAGATGCTGGTCAGTCCCCTTCTCTGTACCATGGCATCCTCTTCAGGAAAATGGTACAAGCTATCTGACCTCATATGAATGTGTGCTACAAGTACGAAATATTGACATAAAAGTACTACTTATCAGCAGTATTGTATCTAAAAGGGACTGTGAATTCATTGTGATTTATGCCTGTGTTATGTTTTATAGTTTGCCATATCGTATGAACGCTTTGCTGTTGGTGATGCGTAGACTGAGACTGCAATATATGAGAAAGCTGTATCTGAACATCTTCTGTACGTTAAGTGGAAGGCCAAAATAATGTATGTCCCAATGCTTGTTTTTTCAAATACCAGCTCTCTTCTTATGCTAGAGTAGCAAAGACAGCTTTGCAGTGTCCTCCAGCTGAATCTGATACACAGGGCAAGACCCACTCTGTCAGTAGGACGCAGTATATGGAATTCCCCCTTTTCCTCCAAAAAATTACAGGCTATGTTTATGTCCCTTGGAAAGTCCCACTGAGAGACTGCAGGAACCTGGCACGAAGCTCCTTTGCTGCATTGCTGTTGCTGCGCTGTAGCATAAAATTTGACATAGGATAATCTTTCTATAATCATCTTAGCTGCAGGAGACGACGGGGAAGGTTACATTGACGTGCTGAACTAATATGGAGTCAAGAGACAAATTACATGGGCACCGACTCTTATCATCATTATTTTAAAATAATTGAACTAGGAACGTTCCTCTCCCTGTCTTTTATCTGCTTATACAGCAAATGTATTAGGGAGACAAAGGAATTCCTCTGATCGTGCAGTAAAACAGATTCTCATGTGTACCCAGCGGTGATGGCTCCAGCGAGCAGATGAGGCTGCCCAGCTGGGTTGCACAGAGATGGATAAACTCCCTCCTCTCAGAGCAAATAGCTAATTTGCACGCAAGTATAAAGCTGCTGTTGTCAGCTTTATGTTGTCTCACATAAAGTCTTTTGTTCCAGAAATGTTACATAAAAAGGCCAGAGCATAAATTTATAGCTGCCTAAAAGCCACTCTGCCCAGGGAATAGCCATACCCAAGAAATTTTATGTTCAATCAAAGAAATGAAAACTACTTACCATAGCAACCTTGGCATCAGTGATAGCTCTCGGATAGGGAATGCTTCTTCAAAGGAAGAAAACGTGCTTTAAAATATTTTTTATGTACCCATATGTTGGCTTCGGTCCTATATACGGGTTTGCAGAGACCTTTGAAGTCTGTGAACATGAGACTTGGTCTCTTGGCCTCCACCTCATACTTCCAGATGGCAGAGCTGCGGGCACGATGTTTTGGTCTGTCTCACTCTTTAGCACCCTGTGCATTTTGGGGACAGTTGATCAGCAGTGTCTGCCACAAGCCAGGCAGAGAATTGGTACCATGCTGCAGCTGAGACACGCAGGCGTGAAGCCACGTGCTGCCTCTCGACGCGAGGGTCTCTGCTCTTAAGAACTCAGAAGGTACCAATATGGACTCAGACTGGCATCCAGGCCATCGCTGTAGACCTTCTTTCTTTGAAAGTACTGAATTATTTTGTAGCATAATATATCCAGATATGGTAATGAAGAAATGTGTCTTCCAGGCTTTTGCCCTTATTCCTGGTTACTGAGTTTTAAGCATTCTGTTCATGCTGCTTCAAGGCTGATGTTAACAGGCGGCTTATTTCACTACAGAGCTGTCTGCAAGTGTTTTCAGATGTGCGCAGTTATGAGGAGCTTCAGCTCAAAACTGTGTGGTTTTCAGGTCTTAATAGGTGTTTTGTTTTGGGTTGTTTTTTTTTCCCCTGAGGTGAAGTGAGAATAGTTCGTATTTGAATTTCTCCCATTCTTCCTGTTGAAAATATAAACTGGGGAAAGAAGGGGGCATGAATCCAAGACTAGGTCCCTTGTGATATAAAAACTCATTCCTCCCTCCAGTAGTCTTCCAGCCAAAATGCTCAAAGTGTCTTTAAAATAGGTAAGAAGAGCTGCCCGCTGGTTATGCTCCTCAGTGCATGGTGGCTGTTGGTGAGAAGCCACCCCAGACACTCCAGGAAATGGGGAAAGCGAGGGAGAATCATTATTTTGCTGTCTGCTTCTGTCTGGCTGTACTTGTTCAGTGGTGGCCCGATGACATTGGCATCATTGTCCTACACACAAATGGCACCAGCAAAAGCAATAGTGGAGAATCCTTGGCATTACAGAAACAGGAAAGGAGCTGGGGGGGTCTCCGTGGCAGAGGTCGAAGTCATCGAGACTGGGATTTCTGGCATCTGACTCCTCTTCCTCGCGCTCCTTCAACCTCTCTGCATCCCTGAGAGGCCACTTCATCCCCCGCACCTCCTTCAAGGGGCTAATGGCGCTTGCTTCCTTTGTAAAGCCTTTTGGGACCTTCTTTTGAAGGAACGGGATGTTATTCTAAGAAGTTACCAAGGGTCAGTTATATTTTTAATTACTTGTATGTGTCAGGTCCTTTCTTCCTCAGTGAGCACTTGGAGGCAAATCTGACATAACGTGCTTCCCTCAGAGTGCTTAACAGAGCGTCGCAGTGAGCTGAGCCTCTCCGCCGGGCCAGCGGCGTGTGCCACAGTCTGCAAGCGCGGGACGTCACCTCCAGCCTCCGGAGCTCTTGTGTCCCTGGGATGGAAACAAATGGGTGATGGTGGCCACAGCAGCTAATGACATTGCTGGGGCCTTCTCTTTTTCTCTGCTTGGCTTGAATGAGTGAGTCTGAGTAAGAGCAGCCCAGGCTGAAGCACGGACCGGTCCCAGGTGACAGGAAGGTTCCCGCTTTCCTTAGGAATGACGAAGAAATCTAGAGGGGCAATACTGATGGCTTTTAATACAGGAGGGAATTAAGGATCGCAGTGCCTTGGCTCTGTCACGACTTGCTGCGTAACCCTGGACCGACATTGCCATAAAAAGTAACGGCTCTCTTATTTCATTATTCTTCCCTGTAACGTGCAGCCTTCTTCCTTACTTTTAGGTGTCGCAAATCATTATTAATATTTATATGCTTTGTTGTTTTCTGATAGAGAGACCAAATTCCGGTGCAGCAGTCACGTGCAACTGTCTTCCAATTGTGCCTTCCGTATTAGTGCTATTCCCTAGACCTGCCCGATACCATGGCAACATTATTTAATTGCAGAGTCAACTGGCCCACTCTTGAAGGTAACTACTGTGCGGTGTAGTATGGCTTGACTCCTGTGTTGATTCTGGTCTCAGTGCTTATCAGAGGTGATTTCAGGTTTTATTCTAAATCTGTAATAATTGTAATTTCAAATGATTAAGCAAAAAGTACTGAAAAAGGAAAATAAGAACGACTAACTTCTCATCAATGTCATGGCTAAAAACTAGGCTTTCAAATAGTAAATAGCATAAGTGGGTTGTAATTCATGCTGCCTTAAGAGATGTCACAGGGGGACACAATTCTAAAGCACCATACAAACAAGAGGCTTTGGGACTCCATAAATTGAATGGAAAAGTCCCATTAGTTTCAACAGGAGAAAGAAAATGATTGTGTGTCAGAATATTACTAAATTAAAATTAAGTGGGTTTAGAACATTACCTGTGTATATTGCTGACACTGGCTGGGGGTAAGCAGTTTTGCATTAGCATCAGATAATTTTTTCAGTAGCATCCACCTTGCACATAGCGAGTTTTCCTCTTCTTCTGGCAGGAAAGATGTCACAATGATTATTTTAATGTTATTTATCCTTTCTGGGGCTATGAAGTTGTTGAAGCAATTATTTTATAGGTTGTTTTTTCTTACTCTGGATCAGAATCAGCCATCCCAATTAGGTATAAATGTGCATACATGGAAACATTGCAGACAAACTCAGCTTAAGATAGAAAGTCAGCAAGAGGAATTTCAGCCCAAATGGTTTGAGTCTGGCAAAGTTACTAACAACAGAAAACAGGGTCTTGTAATGGAAAATCTTAGGCAGTCGTACTCATAGATATTGCTACTTGGCCTGCCTAAGGTGGACATTTTATGTAACCAAATAACGAGGTAGGCATTATTTTTCTTTTTACTCCCATTAATTGCCGTGCTGTTGCAGACATGTAATGCGAGTTGACAGGAAGATTTTTTCCCACCCTGTTCCAAATCTTCTGAAACGTCACTGACTCTGGGAAGAGGGAAAAGGAGAAAACTCTTCCCCCAGTATTTGTGGTATATTTAAAGAGTTACTTTCCTTTCTTTGTGCCTATCTCAGGACTGTCTTGTATTCAGACAATGCCAGCTCTTCTGCCTCTCCTGATCTTCTGCCCAGAACATGGTGTTAGTTCAGACAGACTGGGAGTTCTCCTAATTAAAGTAGCTGTTTTATTGGAGCTCACATCCAGTTGGATCCCAGATAATTTGGTCAGAGAAATTAGAATTGCAGGAAAACACTGAGTTTATCCCCACTTTTCATTTTTGATTGTCCCTCCCCTCCTTTCCGTAATATTTTAATCTGACCCTGATTTGACCCGGTATAATTCAGCAGAAACATATGCAGCACCTTGTTCTGCAGTTCCCCATATGGCACAGTGAGGGAAGGAAAGCTGGTGCCAATTGCAGATCCAATTATAGCCAAGCAAGGTTGCTCCATTATTGCATTTGAAGCCATAATTAAATTTGCTAACCGTGAAGAGGTGCCAAACCTGCCATTTCTTTGGAATATGGGACATCTGTTTAGTGCTAATGCTAACATGGGATTTGAGAGGAAACATCAAAACTTCCATCAGTTTCTGCTGTTTCATTTCTTCATTAAAAAAATCTTCGAGTTAGTAGCTCCTTGGTTTCAGTTTTACATTTCTTGAGGCATTTCTAAACTGATGGTTGCAAAAGTTCGGGGTCCTGTGCAAGCCAGATCCCTTCTGGAAATGTATAGAGATGCATTAAGGCAGTGCTGTTCCAGAGATTATATACCCCGTAGCGTTCCGTGTGTGCACGTTGAGCTGATGCAGCGAAATGGCTGCTATTCAGCTGACTCTGTGCGCAGGAGCTGGTGTGCTCTGCCTGTCTCTATGCTCCCGGTCCTTCCTAGTCATGCTTCCTTAACAGATTTTCTAATAAATGGTGGTGTGGTTTGTTTTTTTTTTTCAGATGACAGCATTTTAAAGTGTGACCAAGTTTTGCGGTCAAAGCAGCTTCACACCATTGGCTTTCCCCTGCTGCACAGTGTCGCGTGGCCTTGAGTTTGTCTGCTCGCGCTCTGCCCAAAGCTGCCTCTTTTGCCTTTCCCTGAAGGCAAAACCATCCCTAAAGGCATGGTTACAATTGCAGGCTTTTTGGGTGAATTCAAAAGCTCCTTGCTGTTTGTTGCTAGTATCACCTCACACAAGTTCAGCACGGGAGAGGGTTTCTGATGGGAGACTATAGAAACCCTTACACTGTGTAGACTTGTTACACCTTTCACTGCAGGCACGCACTCCACCAAATTGCTGTGCAAAAAAAAGAACCATATTTTTCTTGCATCTGGCAGCATTAGAAAGACATATGTACCTTAAAGTACCTGAAGTGGTGATTTTTCTGCCATCTGATCCATTGATTTCAGCGCAATGCGAGACAGGTTTTGTGCCCACTGGCCCTCCACAGCCTCGAGTCTGTGGTGATCAGGTAAATGTAGGGCTGGCAACCTCTGTGTAGTTGAGAACAAACTTCGCAGCAAAGTTGGGGTGGGTGTGCCATGCCCCTCGTCCGATCTGAGCGGGGTGAGAAAGAAGGTGAACAGTAGCAGATGCAGAGTAATGCCACCATGTGAAAGCTTTAAGTGTATTTTAGTGATTGAGAGAAACATGAGCAGCAGTTATTGTTGTTACCAACCAGGCACAGCGATGAGAGTTGCCCCTTAGCATTTCAGCATCCAGGTCTTTTGTGTGGGAGATAAAGCTCTGTGCTTTGACACCTAGTTCTGACATCATTTAAAACAGACTGGATACGTGTACATTTTTCTTCTTCACATGTCTTCTACTTCTCTTGCAGTTGTTCAGAGCTGGGATTACTCACTCTTAAAATGATAGCACAATTTGCTAAATGGAATGTCAAAATACATGGGGGAATTGGATGCACTCTCTTGGTATATTTTCCCCCCAATGAGTTAATGTTTTTATGAGTTAATGTCCTTATTGTTAGTACACAGCCTGTTTATAAAAAATGAAAATATAGCAAGTCTGTGTAGGAGGGAGAAAAAAGCAGCAAGGTTCAGGTAAAATGCCTCTAGAGATTCAATTGGAGACAGGACGATGGATTCAGCCATTCATTCCCAAAGTATATAATGGCTGTAAGAACAGGCACTGAAAATATTATAAATTAAAACATGGATTTCCTTATTACCTTCAAATGGCAGTTGAGAAATGCGTGAGGTTTAGGGTTGAGAGTGCATATGTTATGATCTGGCCTATCAGAACACCATTTGCTGCTGACAGATATAAAATGCAATGTAATTACACTTCTAATCAGACATGCATGTTTTGTAATCATATAACATTTCCAAATGCTTTTTTCCTCTTAGAGTTTTAGAGAGAGAGAGAGAGAGACAACCTGAGACCCAAAAGACTGCAATACAGATATATTTATAAGTACTTCTAAGCGTGCATTTGGCTGGCAGCCTCAGAAGTGAAAAAACAGTATCTGGTGGTTTGGAGCACCTGCCTGGAAGGCAAGATTTCATAATTTTCTTCTCATCTTTCCTCTCAATGAGCGTGTCCACAGACAAACCAGGTAACGCCTTGGCTCTTTTTACTGACCAGGGTCTGAGTAGTTAAATAGCAGTTTCTAAAATCACAGCATACTCTTTAAAATTCTTTTCAGTATTAGAAAATATTTAAAGACTCCAATGAACAAACAAATGGCGCATCACTGGCATATTACTGAGTGCTATTATGAGTAAGGTCTGGGCATGAGTTCGCTGGGTTTAGAGTGGGACTTTTGCCCTATCCTGTTTCAAGAGGCAGCGTTACAAACACTCACCTGTGTCGGCTGATTTCATCCAAACCAGAAGTTTTCTTTTTGCCTCTGCAAAAAGCTGTATAAAGCTTCAGAGCACTCCAAATGGTTCAAATGAAAAATACTTTTTTTAATTGTACTAGCCCTTACATCGGTTGCTCTGAAAGCTGGCTATATGATATAATTCTTCCCTTTAAATTTAGACATCTGTGTAGAAAGAGTCTTTGGAGCTGGATACATAATTCAGTTAAATTGTTGGTAGGACGATAGACCGAGGTCAACGCTTTCCTCTGGTCATTTCACAAATTCTGTGGGTTTTTTTCACTTGTCAAAGCATTAGAAGAACACCGCTAAGGAAAAAGACTTGTACAAATAGAGTTGGATATGAGCGTTTGTACAAGGACATCTTCTGTACTGGTGAAGTGCAGCTGATGCTCTGAGAGCTTGGGAGGGCATTTTCAGGTAAGCAATGTATCTCTGCCAACCGATCTGCTGTTCCTTGAAGGGCGCTAAGCAATTCTTGATGTTGAGATGATATTTTGTTGAAAATAGTATGACTCTTCTTGATCGCCACCATCTGGAAATCAATCACGTAACTTAATTCTGGACACTCGAAAGGTGTGGTTTTTCCTTCATTGGAGGTTACATGGAAGCTTGAACAGAATTCCCAACCAAAGAACATGAAGGTTTGATATCACTCCCCCTGCTTAGGCAGTGTTTTGCAATTTGCTTTCCGTCTTTTTTTCTTATCTCCATCTTCATGTTAGTTATTCTGGATAAAGGGGTGAACTCTCAAAGTCACTGAATTTTTGGTACTTTCTAACAGATTTTATGTTCCAGATTCTTTCACGATCCCAAATAGCTATATAGCATCTGATTTCTTAGGATACCTCAGGGCATTTTCCAATTCATTTATGCCACTGCAAGAATATCTGTAGTGAATACAAACCCACTCTTCTTCGGCTATTTGCATAGCCTCAAAGCAGTTAGATTTTGTACTGTCTAGCTCCTGCCTTTAGATATTCCATACCTACTCTTTGATATCCTCTCTGAAAGACTTTATTGTTCTTTCATGTGGATTACTAAGACTCTAATCAAACACAGTAAAATGTCTATGGCAAATTCATTTACAGAATATCAAAGGAATAAAAATAATTGTACAATAGTGCTATTTATATTACAATCCTGTTATCAAAGGAATAAAAATAATCGTACAATAGTGCTATTTATATTACAATCCTTCGCAACTCAGTAAGTTCTTCTTATGGCTTGGCCTGCTGTGAGAATAGGAACTGATGTCACCATCTGTTACTTTTAGGGAGCTCCTTTCGCTCCCATGTGCTTCAAATGATATGCACGCAGCCCCAGGTGTCACTCATGGAGACATGAAGCAACATTTTCAAGTTCATAGTGGATTATACAACAGCAGGGAGGGCACTGAGGTCACTGGAGCTTGGATGAAAAAATCCCTGCAAGGGATTTTCATTTTTTAAATGACCCTGCAGGAAAGACAACACACATGGACATTAACAGCTGTAAGTTCGGGCTTTTCTGCTCACCAGACATTTGTGATCTGAATATTTGTTTTATGGAACGTCACAAAGTCTGTGCCAGTGCCAGGACCTAGTGCACTGTCTGCTTCTGGGCTCTGTTTTATAGCGTAGATTTACAGCATAGATTAGCTTTTGAGGCTTTTCTTTAGCTCTGACGGCTTTCATTTTATTGTGGGATAGTCAGGGGTTTGTAAATCCAGGGGTACACAGCTGAATGGAGTTAAGTTTCTGGGGATATTTCTGGCTTATGTGTCTTTTATGCGATTTCCTGCAGTTGCAGGGAAGTGGCTCAGCGACCTAAAGGATCCTTTTCTGTCACTAAGACAAATGCTTCCGTATTGAATCTATAATGTTCCAATTTCATATAATGAATCACTGCTACTGGCTTGGCATAAAACAATATAAAAATATGGAAGAGGACAAAAGTATAAAATGATACACCAAATAGCAGTTTTCCATAGCCAATTTCTTTTATTTCCAGGACATTTTGGGGTTTTGCTTGTGTTTTTGTTTCAACATAGATTAATATGTATTTAGAAATATTTTGCAAAATAGAAGTTCTAAGATTTGACGATCTCTACGAAGTAAATAAAGGAGGTCTGAAACATGCATAACTTTGAAAGATACAACCCAAGCAAGATTTGGCGCCTGGTTCTGGCTAGAGAGATGAGATATTTCAAATCTGGTATTTTACCCCTCAGATCATTCGTTTTAATGTATCCATTCCTCTGGTGTCAACTAAGTGGAAGCAGCAAAGGATTATGCACCCTCTTAGTTAACTTAGTTAACCTGGTGTTAACTTATGAAAGGGCTTTTTGGAAAACCCATTCCTCTTGTAATCAGGCCGTAAGCTCGCGGTTGCTGTCGTTCTGCAGCATTGCAACTCACGTGGGTGACATAGGGGAGTACCCAGATCAGCCCTCGTGTTGTAGCTGTTGTGCAGCTTCAGAAAAAAAGTAAGGTCAGTCCAGGCAGTAAAATGTCTCATTGCCGGGGATTTATTATGTGGAAAGAATGTTGCAAATATGCCCGTTTCTTACTGGATTCTCTTGCTAATGGCATTAGGTTTTAAAAGTAATTTCTGGTGGATCCTCAGGGGCACTAAGGCATTAACCTACAAAATTAATGTAGGTTACATTTTGCTTCATAGAGGAGTTTTGGCAAGTTTACCAGGGCAGTTCGTGAGGCTGGGTTTTCAGGTGTCTGTTAGGAGCAGAGGCCCATTGAGCATTGATGGGATTTGAGTTCCTAAATCGCTCTTACACTTATGAAAATTCTGCCTTGTAGTCTGTGGGTCTAGTCATATAGCAACTTACAGCTGTGAGCAAGTGAACTTTAAATGCTAAAAATTCCATAAAATAGCTGCCTTCTCGTATATATTTTTTTTTTTCCTTCTTTTTCAAAGACACTGGCCATAAAGCAGTACCCAAGTCAGCAGATTAAAAGGGATTGTTCACAACAGAAAATCTAGTAGGAGGAACTTCCCTGAAATAAGCTGTTCTGGGAGGAAGCCAAATTAATAGGTTTTTATCAGTACTATAACAAGGCAGCAGGGGTACTCTAATTACCAGTGCTTAAATGAGCAACCCAACACTTTATCAGAGAGGATAACTGTTCTGAGCTTTGTGGCCATTAATGATGTAGTTTTTAAAATAATTTTTGGGTTTCAGTCTTTCGACTTTTTGATGCCACTTGCTTCCCACCAAGCCAACCCTGCTATACAAGCACCACCCTCATTAGCCATTGCAGGTTCCAAACAGGAGCCAAACTTCAAGGCACAGATTCCTAGAAATGAAATTTCAGTGTTTCAGCTGTTCACAAAACTACAGATTTTTCAGTTAAAAATAAAAAAAATCGCCTAAATCGTGGAGCAAGAAGAACATGATTTGACCCGATCTTCAGCTGGTATAAAAAGATAGAGACCATTGACGTGTGTCATTGAAAATATCATCTGAAGCTGAATGGAATTGCAGCCAAAACACTTTCAAGTAATCACACAAGCCTTAAAGAGTGAAAAGCAGTAATTATTTCCAAAATGCCAAAGACCTTTCTCTTAGGAGAATCTTTAATTTGCTGGTGACTTTCTGTATATAGGTTTTTTAGATAATTGCTGTGGTGATGTCAACATTCACTAACAAAGGAGCTTTCAGTGAAGTAGTAAGAGGTCTGCAGAGCTCATCAGCATCATTCCTGCAATCTTTGGGCAATGGTGGCCAGTGCATGCTTCAGCTGGAGAGCCGTATCTCTGGCACATCAGTTCTTGCAGACTGCGAGTGGATATATGGTCATGCTTCAGCAGATGGCTTCATCAGGGTTTTTGTTTGTTTTCACTTGGAAGGCAGGGAGTAGAAGTACTTTGATTTAGTAGAGAGCACTGCATGAGGAACAGAGAAACATTTTTTGTGAGCTTTTACGTTCTGGACTCTGATAGGTACTGGAAAATATTATTGAAACTTTGCAAAATGGATTATCCAAGCTTTTTGTTCAATTGCCTTACTTTTGGAAAAAAAAAAAAATCCTGAGAACAAATAATATCTCATTATACCAAGTCAGATGACATGAGAATAAAAGTGATGTGATGAATAATATCAAGAATCAATTTTTATGCTTGGAATTAATTTTCTGAATAGTGATCCAGTGAATATTTAGTGCATTCCTCATAAACCTATTAGCACATCTTTTTTAAGGCTCAATTTACCATACAGTTACAGCTCCACTTTTAAGTGCGCACCATCATCAGCTGCAGCCAGAATTTCAAGAGCACAATTTTAATATTGGCACCAAGAATGTGGCCAGTGCATTTCTAGATCTAAGAAGGAGCTCACTGTATTTTTTAAATTTCAACTGATTCCCACTTCTTTAAACAAAAATGAAGTAACTCGTGGGTTTTTTTCTGGGCTTATTGGTATTCCCAGGATACTAAACTAAGGCCTGAGATTCACAGGCTCAAGCCTGTCTGTTGAAATGGGAAGACAACACAAGTTTTCTCGTACAGGGTTTCAGCGAGCACCTCAAGATGGAGCATTGATTGCACATTCTGCCCTCATGCTGTCTTTGTCTACAGGAGAGTTAGCATTCGTGGTGTCACTCAAAGTGAACTTTTACTGCCCACAACAACCTATTTCTGTAGCAAAGGTCAGATTTGTTATCTATCAGGATGTTGCAGCACAGTGGAATAATGAGTTGCCACAATGTACTGGCCTTTTTACCTTCTTGAATGGGCTTCTAAATCAAGCAGAGGGAGCATTGACTGAAAATCATTGGGTCTGTCTACTTGAAAGGTCATAGTCTGAAATACTGCAAGATAATTTCACCCTGGTTTATATAGTGAAGCAGTATCTGGTACAAAACCCACCACCTACACCAGCTATTCAGTTCTCTAGCCTTCTTGGGATTTCAGATGGTAATGGCAAAAAAGAAAGACTACTTGGATCTGTCACAGACCTAAATTAGTCAAAGAAAGATAGAAAATAGTAATGGTTTGGCTTTTTCTTTTTTTATTTTTCGCTTTGTGGCAAAAGCCACCATAGCTTGCAAAATGATATGCAATGACTTTCCTTAGAGAAAGCACATGCTTCCTTAAAGTCCGAGAAGAGCTGCCTTCCTTGGCCAACAGTGGAGCTTACCACAGCCCACGTGTGGGCAGTACATCTTTCCAGGCCTTGCTTTCACAAGTAATTTATTTTGTCTTGTTCAATACTCAGTTAATTATACCCATTTCCTTCCAACCTTACTTCCCAGTTCTAAGGCCCTTCTCTTTATACTCCTCAGTCAAGACAGGGTATTTCTTAAACACAGGGCTGCAACTTCCAGTGTAGCCAAAGAAAGATGCAATCCACATATTCTCGTGGCCTGTGACAGCAATCTGTTTTTCAACCAGTCAAACATTCATCAGCTTTGTCAAATGGAGATGCTACATAAAAGCAATACTCAACATTATACAAGTAAAAAATAAACTTCAGTAACTGGTAAATTAAGCTTTTAATAAATACAACTGCTGCTTGATCTGTTTTGGAAGGGTGTTTGGCCCTTGGCATATGGATGAGCATCCGATATTAGGCAAAAAATTCTCTGTCTTTTCCTCTAACTTCCGTTTCTTTTACACATAAGCCAAACAAAGTTCATTGTCAGTAGCATTTGAAACAAACAAAATGCTGCTGTTAAAGTGAAGAACATCAGTCTAGACAGGGTCCAATTCTCTACCTGATACTGGCTTTGCATTGCTGTGTTATTCACCTTTATGATGTTGTGTCAATACACCCAGCTTTTTCCAGTAGCCATAAAAATATTTTGGTTTACTGCTGCAAGACAACGCTATGACTTGCAAAATATCCTGAGCTCCTGGACCTGAGGAATTCATCTGAGAGCATTTGTCCTCCTGACACAAATCCTGCTCTGATACAAGGCAATTTCACCTCTTTGGTGCAGGAGGCAGAGCTTTTTTGGCTGGTCTGAGGCTGCAAAGCAAAGTACTAAGAGTAAATGATTACCACAGACCTTTCCATCTTCCATATCAAAACCCACCAGGCATCTCTGAATTACTCTTTTCTTCACTGAATACAGAGCAGCGGGTAAAAAAAGCAAAACCCAAAACCACACGCATGCCATGAAAATAAAACAGAGCACTCCATGTCTCACACGGTGCTCTCCAGAGGCAGGATGAAAGAAAAAGGAATAAACCATGTCTGACAGATGTTAATGAAACACAGAGACTCATTTTAATGAAGCATTGGAAAGTGGCCAGTCTGTTGTACTTAGGACATTATATGCCATACAGAAAAAGGAAAAGACACAAAGAATTTTCTCTCTTTTCTAAAAAGTATCCTTCTTTAAGGATGTTTGGGAGAGTTTTGTATGATTGTCAGAGGGCATCTTCATGTATACACAAGCAGAAACCCTTACCTCCTGAGAGGTAGAAGAAGTGCTCTGATAACAGTACAGTTTCCTGGGCGCAGCACAGCTCCATCCAGATCTGCCTGTTAAATCCTCCTGTAGCTACGTGGGGAACCGTTTCAAAGGCCAGTAAGCACCACAAATTCCAAATGACAGTTCATTAATTTGGTTTAAAAAAAGTGGCTGGATTTTTGTCTGTTCTCCCACTGTAAATGCTACTCAAGCAGTTTAGAGTGATGCTGCAGAACAGCTCTTCCCAGGGATACCCAAAAAACCTCCTGCCTTTCTCTGCAAAAGTATCAGCTGGTGACATGGGCTGCTGTTGCTTGCAGCAATGCAAGACTGTGCCTGGCTGCTTTGAACTAGATTTTGTGTTGCATGCAGCTCACTTGTTTTATCTGCCATCACCCAGGGAGATTATGATATTTAAATGTGTTACATTTGAAACAATATTAGGAGGAATGAAATATTAACCTAAATGTAATAAAGAGATAAAGAACCGTGCACAAGGTAAAATGCTAACTTTAAATATTAAAAAAACCAAACGAAACCAAATGAGTTGAGGGAACTTGTGGACCAGCAGTCTCAAGATTTATTCCACATTATTATATTAACTTCAGGATTTAAATTTGGCTTTTGTTCCAAGTAGACTCCTTAAGGAGTTGTGGCTAATTTCAACATATTTAAGAGTGTACACTGAGCCCTCCCAAAAGAGTAATTTCATTAATTGGTACTGCTGCTGCTTGGACTTATAATCCCTTTTTTAAATTACAAAAAGTATTCAAGCCAAGACATCTTCCCTACATGCAGCACCATAAAAGATTACCCTCTATGATTCTGCTGCGGCTGTTGACACAGTGGTCCTCTGCAAATTTCATGATATTTCTGGAAAGGGATCTGTTTATAATAATATTAATGTACACATGATCCCTACAAGCCTTCACTTTAATCCTGGTTAAACAGGCAAGTTATTAAATAGCAATCCCTGGTGCTGGAAAAACATCATCATCCCATGAGACAAAACAGGAACAGGGAATTTTAAGGCACTGGCATTTTAAAGCTAATTTAAGGAGGCTTTATCACAATTAGAAAAAGAGTTAATGAGGGATAAATGCACATTGTCTGGCTAATAGTGATCCACGTTCTATCACCGTCATCAAGCTGAAGCATAGGTTAGAAGGGCAAACTCCTGCCTTGTCTGCAAACACCGATGTGACTGCCATGGCACAAGCTAAGCATCTCCAACATCACTTTCCAAAGAATCAGTGTGAGAGCAGCTGTGAGTAGTATTTAATTGCCCAAGAGAACTGAAATGTTATTGAAAAGAATAAGAGAATTTCTGTGGCTTAAGGCAATATAATTAACCCTGCCTTCCACTCTGGTTATCTACAGAAGAAATACCTAGGACAAATTTTATCGACCGCCCTCATGATTTCTGCAAAGAAAGGTTTGTGAAAAAGTGAATGCTGGCTTAAGTCTTCATGATTAAGAAGTTGTTTAAGTACCATCTCACAGGCGTTCTGCATCTCCTGCTAGAGCTGCCCATCTGTCTGTATTGAACAGATTGGAGTGCAGGTACCAAGTTCAATGCCGTTAACACTCCGCAGGCTCCAATCTCAGGCCTGCCTTCTAAAACTCCTGGTTCCTAGTCCCCTTTTAGTGATTATATAGGCATCATTCCTGTCCACGCTAAGACTGGGTTTTCCCTGTAAAGCTAAAAGTGTGTGTGTATGTGGATAGATCAATGGGTGAATGGAAGGAAGAAAGTAAAGCAAGCAAGCAAGGCACACAGGCAAAATAGTAGGGGTTTGAGCTCTCTCCAGAAGTGGCATTAGTATTATGTGAGAATGGCAGCTATGCTTGGCAAGAGCTGAGCTGAAATCCGGATCAATGGTAGGAAAAAAAAGAAAATTGGCCCATGGAAAGCAAGCCGTCTGATGGATGTAAGAGAAGTGGCTATCTGAGAAGGTTAATCCTAATAGAGAAGGCAACAAGACATATGAAGAGAGTCTAATATGTGCCAGTTTCCAGGAAAAAACATTTTTAACAGCCATTCTGCTACAGCGGCAAGCTCTAAGTAATGGGCAAGCACTGTCAAAGGTCTGGCTGACTAGATCTTCTCTGCAGCCATACAAACTACACTGCTTATAGAAACAAATTAGTATAAGAATCTGATATTCCGTATTTTGTTACTTTTGGCTACTTGTAGTTGAAAGTGAGACTTTGCAGAAGACCTTTTCAAGGTCTGGGGATCCATGTGAAATGGTTTTAAGGTCTAATGAAAACCTAAATGATTACCTAAATATATGCAAAAAAATTTCAGTAACTTTGGTGTCAGTGTCAGTAGTGGGTTTTGTTCACTGTTATATTTTGCTGTGTGTTTTTCTTGGGATCATGGAGAGGAAATACCGGGATCCTTAAAATACATTAGCCCAAATTTGGAATACTTACTTTATCCATTGCCTCTATGTGACAAATTAAATTTCGGGGCAATCTGAATTAGATTTTGGAGCAAGTAAAAGGGTCAGCCTGAGGGTTTGTAGCCCCATCAATAATGGAGCTTGTGTTCTAATATGAAATTAATTCAGCACATCCTGGTTTATATGGATAATTTAACACAGCAGCTTTTGAATTTGCTGAGACTGAAGGCTAAAGTCTCAGTAAGTCATTTAAAACATTTTCAAAAAATTGAGATGTAGTAATTTTTCAGCTTACCTGACTCACAACTAGGTTTTGTGCCAAAACTTTGGAATAGAATCACTTCACTCCTTTTTAAGTCCTGCACTGTTCAGAGCCTGTACCGATTTTTTTTTTTTTTTAAAGTGCAGCTATAAATCGTTTGTTGTGACTGATAAGCAGGGCAGCAAGAAACACACCGTGTCTTTGTAGCTTCCAAGTGTGCTTACTACTATAAAAAACAGCTTGATGCAAACTTAAACCCAAGCTGCTGATGCAGACTCTTAGCAGGAAAGCCCTCAGAGGAAGGGATGTACGTAGATGAAAAATAGAGTTGATTGAAACAAGGAGGTCTAAGATTAAATGCGATGTCTTTGTTAGAAAATCAGATGGTTCCTTTCCATCTTGAATTCTCCAAATTTGTCTGACCTTATTCTTCTCAGCTGCTTGGATATATGTTTTTTCTGTGCAATCATCTAGAAATTTTTCAGGAAGGTTTTGGTTGTGTTTGTGGGATATTGTAGGTTAGATAAAAATTCCATATGTGTTTCAAATATGCTTCAAATAAATTTAAAACTTGAAACAGTTTGATCTTTTATTACCTTTCTGTATTAACTCTGTTGCTAAATTCTTCTTATTTCTCTCGTGAAGGTGAATTTGCCCTTTCAGTACTTCTGCAGAACTAAAACCAGGGGTAAAGCAGAAGCATTATTAATCTTCTTATGCCAAGGGGAAAACAAGTGTCTGCGCCTGTGGTCCATCTCTAGGCTAGAACTGGAAGAGCTCCCATTTTGTTTAGTGCAGTTCAAACTTGTCACTCTAAGTAGATTTTTACCAATCTGGTCTCAAAGTCCATCCCTGCTGCCCCTGCAGCCTCTTGCAACTTCAGCTGCTGTTCTGTTCTCTTTTTTGAAGATCCTCATACCATTCTCCTCACCTTAGAAATTTTCGGTACTACACTAAATTGCAAGACTAACATCTCACAGGCATGGTTTGTTTCTTCAGTAAATACCAGGAGATGGGAATCAGAAATAGAAGATCACTTGCTGTGCTACAGGGAAAATGTGGTAACATGAATACAATCTCTAGCTCCTTTCAAGTTGGTGGTATTTTCCTCTCCTCCATCCTCCCAGTCCCACAGCTCTGTAACCGTGTCAGGAATATTAAGAAAAATAGGTAACCAATATAGTGCAAATATTCTAAAGGAACATACAGTTATTGAAGTCTGAAGTAACTTGGTCTTGACATAAAATCCCCACCAGGTCAGCAAATCCAGCTGCCCTTAGCAAGTAAGGGTTAATATACTGCAAATCTCTCTACTATAACAAGACTGAAAACCATGTCCAGTCCCTCAGATGTTTTCTGCTTTTTGGCTATTTCAGTTGTTTCTTCATTAAATTAGCTTGCCAGAGTCAAGATAAAGATGCAGATGTCTTGGGTATGTTTACATGGTGCAGCAGAGATCTCTGACCCGCTCTGTTCCACGTACACAGACCTGCACAGCTCTGTGTGAAGATGCCAGCTGAGGTCCCAAAAGCAACTCATATGCTGCATCTGTGCATCATTTGACATACACTTCAGGCTTACTTCTCAGCGCGGGCTGTAAATGCAGCAAGGCTCTCTCCAGTTCCAAAGCCAAGCTGGCCCTGGACATGTACAGATCTCCACATTGACTGATTTTTAGACTGCTTGTTTTCTAACAGTTGTTTTTTATTCTGAATTGGAGCATTTTCATGTTTCTCATGGAATAGGGTCGTTTTGAAATGTTACTTTTAATTCTAGCATTTTTCTGTTCATAAGTACAAAGTTTTCTAAATGGAAATTTATTTTGGAATAAAAAGAAGTTCTCTGTTTTCAAACAACATTTGGAGGGCAGAGAAGTGTTGAGCATTTGATAACTTTTGATTGGTTCTTTTTGCCTAAAATCTAGGGGCTAAAATCATCATTATTTCAAAGCACCTAAAGACATTAACAAGGGCTGAAAGCAGGTGGAAAATACTGCATCGCAGTCCACTTTCTGTTAAAAAAAGACAAGTAGGTATAACCAAAAATAAGAAGGACAAAATTCACAGCTGTAGCGAGTGGCAGTAGATGTGTGCCCAAGCCCTTTTGAGCGCTACGTTGCTGCTGTGCCTTGCTGGAAGAGGGGCTACGCGGGGACTCCAGAGTGGGTATGAGCCTGTGGGACAGAGAGCAAAGGGAAAGGGCAGCCAGAAGGTCTTGCCGTGATTCTGAGAAAGAGTGAGGGTGTCTTTACATGTACTGTCATTGTTCACACAGCTAAATCACGTGGAAATGATTTCTTTCCTGAATATATATTAATCAAAATGGTTCAATCTGCAATATATTCTAAACATGCAAGAAATATCAGGAATTTCTATCACTGTGTACTGGCCTGCTGTGCACAGTAAGTAAATCTTCCACTAGATTTGATTTCCAGCAGGAGTCTGTGAAAGGACATGTCACTGTAACTGTGCACTTATTTTTGCATAGCAGATTTGTGCCTTCCTGGAATAGACCTGCTAGTCAGCAGCAGCATCTGGTATCATCAGAAAGTTCTAAACAAATGTAGTATTAGATCAATCTGTTCCTCCTAGAAGAATTTTAGTTCCTTTTGCTGTTTCTATTTATCGGGCGGTTGTTCTTTTACAACGTACAGCTTTTACAGTGTACAGCTTGCATAGAGATACAGATAAAGAAGCAGAACAAATAAGTTGGTTTTTTTTTTCAGTTAAGAATCTAAGTTACTAAATCATTTAAGCGTGTGCCTAAACTCAGTGGGCTTTAATAAGATTTAGCCACATGCTGAAGGTAAGTATGTACTTAATGCTTTTTGAAAAAAATGGGTATTTAAGGAAAGTACCTAATGATGTAACAGTACCTTTTTTCTGTATCGAAGAGGCTTCAGTTCAATGCACAAGCATGGTATTAAACTTCTGAAATCAGTCTAGTTAGCTCTCTTGCATGCTGCAGAAAGAGAGAGACGGCAGTCATGGTTGTCCACGTTTTTATATTTTATAATAGTAGTTATTCTTCAGTCTCCTGTCCTAGCCTAACGTCTGACCCATCCGCTCCTGCAGGCCTAGTGGGAGTATCTGGATAACCGTAACTCTTCCAGTTCCACACTGAGCTCCTTCGAAAGGTGATTGTTTTCCTCAATGTATGATACCACAGTTATTTGGGTACTCGAATTTCATGGCCAGTGATCACCTTCATGAATAAAATTTCATGACAGTGGCCTAGGCTGTCTTTGCCAATGCTGTTAGCCTAGCTCCACTCTATAAAACGGTAACAGGTCCAGTACAGTAGGTTAATGATTGCGTGAGTGAAACTACTGTTGCCTTCCCAGCCGAAGGTTATCAGCTTTGACAGCATTTGCTGATGTCCAGTGAACCATAAGCCATATTCTAAGAGTACTTATCACTTTACTGTCTTACTGCCAAGGCAATTCATGAGCAGATTGTGAGGAGAAAATGTGAGCAGGGCTGAGGAGGACACATGAAATTTTGGAGGGAAAAAAAAAGTATTAGGTGATGCTAACTTATCAAAATAGGCCATGAAACAGGCCATAAAAGAGATGAAACAATAAGAAAGGCATCATAGTGGAAATAACTATAGCACCATCTGTGTCAGTCTGGTACATACTTTTTGCTCGCTCCCAAACCTGGCTGATTTGAAAGCAATCTTCAACATTTGTGCTCCGATAGAACACTTCTTGCCAAGAGATCACCGTATACTTTCATAAATATTATTGGTCTCACACAGTGCCTGTGAGGTAGATCAGTGAAGTTATCTCATTTTTTCAGATGAGTAAATTACAGCATAGAGAGGTGAGGGATTTTTTTTTCTTTTTCTTTTTTTCCCTGAGACCACAGCAAGCCAGCTTTAAAACCAGAGCGAGATCCCAAGAGTCTTGGCTCCTTCATCCTGGTTTTATAACCTGCACTGCACAATCTCTGATTTTACAGAGTCCTGGTAAATAATTTTTGTGCATTAAATATCATTTCTGATTATGAGTCAGATGGGTCTATACTTGGTCCCTATGCATTAAAAGAGAAGGAGGAGGTGCTGCTCAATAGGATTATAGTTGCTAATGTTTTGCCAATCAGCCTAAAATATTCTTTAGTAGTCAGTGTCTTTTGTTCTTACCTTCATGCCAGCAGTGTAGAGAAATATTTGGAAAATCATTGGTAATGCCAAAAGGTTGAAGAGCTTTCCATATTACCAAGCTCATGGATATCCCATGATTTCATGTGATGCCTCGTCCTGAGGGAAAGCTGTGATTTCTCATGATAAAGATAGTCCAAAGACGCTTCTGCGCACAGAGTAGGAACTTGTGAGCATCTGAACTGTAGCTCCTATGAGGTACGGCAGTGCTTCCCACAGCTACAGAAATATGTATTGACTAGAAATAATACATTTTGCATTAGATAAAGTATACGTTAAGTAAAACATTTTTATTTGGGAAGGTAACGAGAGTACTGAATGACTGTTTATTTGTAGAGGTTTGATTGACAACATCATGGTCCTAATCAAAAAGAACCCCCTAATAAGTTTCCTTTTAAAAAGCAAAGGGCTAAGCACTAAGATTTTCTGGCTAAAAATATAAAATTGGTCATTCTGTGGAGCGTATATTTACAATCAGTCATTAGAAATATAGAAAGAACTGAAAAAAATTACAGGGGAATAAAGATTGACTCAACTGATAGCTAAATATTAAATATTAACAGTGTTCATAAGAGCGAGGGAAATTACAAAGGGCTTGCCAAACTGAATTGTCCAAAATGACTGACTGAATGAAGAAGTTAAACATCTTTGGGCAAAGCAAACTATACACCAGCAAAGGTCATGACTGTTTCCTCATAGGGTTTAGCTCTTTCACTTTGCAATTGAGCTGGGTTTTTAAAAATAGTTTCAGTATGCAGACTTCAAGGTCTTGGTCTGTGTTAAACAGAAAGGCCTTGAAACCAATTCCCTCTAACAGTTGTTAATGAATACTAGCAGGTTACTAACATGTTACTTGTAGTAGCTTCACTGTGTGATATTGTGTGTGATGGCTACACCAGCCACACAATGGTTAAAGATCAGAGGTTTAATTAGCCATATTTTACTGGGCTTGCCTTTAGGCCTCAGAAATAAAAGGATTGAAAGAAGAGCAAAGGAAAGTTTTTTTTTGTCTTCCATGGAAGCAGTCTCTAGAGTGCTGTGCACTGCACTTATGCCGTTGCACCTATTACCATTGCGTTGCTGTTTCAGGTTGTGGCGGTAGAATTAATTTCCTTTTTTATATCTGTATTCCATTGGCTCAGGATTTACTAAAAAACTAGAACTGATATTAAACACTGAGAAACTAGTGATCACTTCCCTGGTGTGTAGGTAAACATACATCTATATTCAGAAATCTGCTGACAATATTGCACAATATTGCGTATTTTCTGCAATTGATTTGAGAAACAGGAACAGCAAGAGTCTAACTGCAGCTCAAGTACCCTGTTCACAAGATGATGGTGCACTGTTAAGTGAATCAAAGCTAAGACTAAGCACTACTTGAAGCTTATTACCATTCAAGTGAGACCAGTTAAAAAGCGAGCACCAATTTAGAGCAAGTGACCTTGAGCTATGTTGTATTATCAGATGCAGCTGAATACAGATTCCACTCAGCTGAGGGGTAGGCACGAACTCACAGTAAAGAAATTATAAGTAACAAGCTACTGCATGAGAGTCTCTGTCTGCCTTGTTTCAGCCCTCATTCCCCACAAAATCAGAAAATTGATGGTAAATGTACAACATCTTGTCGTCCATGGGTGGTTAGAGAATTCCAAATTGAAAGGGGCTGAGGTTATTCTTGCCTAGCAGATGAAACACTAACTGTATTTCAGTGCATTTGTGTATAGCGATGGAAAACATAATTTATCTGGGATGTCAGGAATGACATTGCTTTTCATTAACCTTAAATAATGTTAGGAGACTTTGCTCTACTACTATGTAGGTACATGTACTGTCAATTTCTGTGCATATATATAGATACAGAATTAAGACAGTGTTGGAAATTCCTCAGAACCTTGCTGGGAGAAACCTGTTAAGAGCTTATAGCAGGTATTTATTTTATGTTTTAAAAATTCAATAGAGTCCAGTTAATCTGCCCTCTGGTAATCCACAGAATAGTGATTGAGCCAGACACTTAGCTGGTGTAATGTAGTGAAGCTCTTCTGAAAGCAACAGTCAGGCTGCTACTCTAAGATAGAAGAGGCTTAGGCTCAATTCCCTAATTTACCACAGATCTCTTGTGTAACCTTGGGCAAATTCCTTATATCTAGATGAAAAAAAGGGTTTACAAGCATCAAACAAATTTCGAATCCTGACGATGCTCAGACTTCCTACATGATGCGTAAGGAGAGCAAGGCTCATTAAATGGAATGCAAAATGAAAAACACAGTGTCTGGACACTAAGGAGGCACCCTCAACATCCTCACATAATTTCTGTGGCTTTAGGAAGCCAATTCTATGAAAGAAGGCATAATTCTACATATTTCCAATGGGAATCCTCAGACACTGCTTACATCAACTAGGAGCACCTAGTTTCTTACTGCTCCTGAAGACAGGGGTGAATTAGGGGCCAAGCTATTCAGTTCAGTCATGACAAAAGCCTTTGTGGGCAGGCATGGAAGCAAAATTTTCCAGTCTCTATGGAGTCCAGAGTTTTCCAGTCTCTCTCTCTCTCTCGTGTCAAGGCACACCTAAGAGCATGTTTCCAGATCTCTGGAACTAGGCATCAAAAGAGGGACTTCAGAGAAATTAATGACTCTAACATTTAATCTTTCTATTGTTGCTTCACGACCTCAATATGGAATTGGAAGGTAAATGCATTAAGGAGTATAAAGTATTCAGTTACTGTAGCAATGGGAACCATATAAGTAGCTAAAATTAATAGATGCTGTCATTTATAATTGCTGAGAGTTTGAGCACCAGAGTGCATTACAAGTGAGTATGGTGGGAAGGTTTGAGCTCTTCAGAGTTCTGTCTGATCTCTGATCCATACAGGTAGAGCTGTCTGGGGGGCCATTGTATGGCGATGTGCCAGACTATAAAGGTATACCCTGCAGACAAGACTGCAGAATAGGCACCTGCATAGCAGCGAAGCAAATACAGGATGTAGTCGCTCTGTAAGCAAATGGTCAAGTGAGCAGTGATGTCAGCGCCCTTTTTGTAGCTTTGTGTTTCAGTTCACAATGGAAGAAATCTTTATTGTGGACACAGTTCCAGGAATAAGTGGATGGAAAACATTTTAGGGAACAATTCTGTCGTAAGAAAGGGTGGAGAAGTGGGCCTGGTAACAATTTTGGAGGCCAAATGAAAATGAGAAGCAAGCAGGAGAAACTATTCAAGCAAATGAGAAATGTATGGCCGGCCTTCTATGAAATTAGAGAAATGTTTTTGGGCAAATCCTGCAGACTTACCACAGGACAAGTATCTAAGGAAGGTGAGCGTGTGAGCATGCATACGGTACATCAGGAAACAAATTTCATGCTTCCCACCTGCAGGATACTGCTTTGTCAAATGACATCTCACCATGAACTGAAACGTTATTTGCTCTCTGTTGCTCTTGCTGTTGATAGCATTTTCTCCAGCCTCATCTTCTCCCCCTCTGCACATTTGACCAAGGACAGGTATTGATATCCACTTTGACTATTCAGGAACATTTTCTGACACTAAATCACACTTTGAGAGAAGTGTGGCAATTTACAGTTGAGTTACTTATTGCTGGATCTCAAAAGGTCCTTTAAGTAGGACTGCCAAAAGACAGTGATTTGTCAAGTGTGTCAGCGGGACCCAGCACTGTCCTTAGTGATGAGAACAACCTGCACCAAACTATTGATAACTCCTGGCATTAGGCTTTGCATAGAACAAAGCATGTACGGGAGAGCTCCAGCCATCTTAAAGTGGTCCTTCTGTACAAGACAAGCAGAAAAGGCAGAAACGGTTACTGCTCTGCAGCTGGCATATTCTCCTTATTCATTGTATGTGCTGTTAAACTGCACAAAGTTCCTACCAAAATCAGGAACTGCGTGAACTCTGCTAGGCATTCCCTGTCTCTGCAAAGGGAATTGTTCAGGCAGGAAATTCCTGTCCAAACTGGTGGTCCTGAGCAGGCATTTGCACCATCCAGCATGCGTGTAACAGGTTGCTCCTTTTGCCTCTCCCTGTGACCTCCGATACCTACTTCTATAGGCAATGCAAATACCCATGTCCATTCTTCTCCCCACCAGGACTGTTGTTCAGTGGTTAGCCAGAACAAACACGGACCGTGACAGAGCAGGAATATCCCAGCCTGGTTTCACAAAGACTGCTTTCATGCTGGAATTCGGCAACGGTTTCCAGAAAGCATCAGTGCAATGCCAAGGATTATGGTTCTTCTAAGCTGAGAGGTCAAAAGTATAGTTCGGCTCTGAATTTCATGTGTTTTTTCGAGCAGAGCTATGTGTACAATTTAGCAGCCTTTCTGCTCACGAGATCAGAGGTAGGGAGTGCACATAAATGAATGTCATTGCAAGGAAAAATGAGTGTCCTCAATTAGTAGAAAAGATGGAAGAACTCGTATTCAGAACTAACCACATTACTAAGCAGCAACAGACTTGGTGTAACGGTCTAGTATGGGAAGACCTCTGACATATTGATCATGGTGGAAAAAGCAATTCTTGGAGGCTCTTCCTCACAGCTGTCTTCACAACAAACAGTTCAAATAATTTTTATACTCTTCTACTGCATTAAATATTTCAGTAAAAAATTCCTATATTGCTGACATTGGTGCATCGTTACCCAGTGATAGCTGTGGTGAAAACTCAAGTACAGGCAAGCTGAAATTTCTAGTTTGCCTACAGGACATGTGCTGTCTGTTAGAGTGAGCATGCACAGTGCATCCAAAACTGTTCTCTGCTTTTGGAAATACCAGTGGGATTCCTGCAGTGTGTGAATTGTACCTTTTAGACATAATGAGAATTGTTTCATGCAGCATTAAATTACTGGTAGCTGCATGGTCTTGCAAATGCCAGTGCTCCAGCTCCCTGAGTAAAACAGAAATGTTTGCCAAAAACATCAGTGTGGAGATGCAGCCAAAACAGTGAGTGTATTTTGAGGTTTACAGTTGTTCTGAACAGAGATTCAGAGATTTTCACCTTAAGTTTCAGAGGAGCAACCAGCAATAATTTCACCCTGCTCCATCCTGATACAGGGGACATACCTTCTGCAATTTCTCTCCTTACTGAACTTAATTACAGTGAGGTCAGGCTCCATGACGGGTTGCTGTAAAACCTGCTTGGTTTATATACATGCTGCAAAACCCAGTGAACTGCAATGCAAAGTAAGAGTCCGAACTCCATGAGAAATGTGTGTGATTCCCCTGCTCCACAGTACTCTAGGCTTAGCATGACACAGAGGTGACAATGCCATAGATCTCCATTTAGACCACATGCATTCACCTATTAGCACCAACTGTGCAGAAGCCCCGTAGGTCAGAGCAACACGCACTGGACAGCAGTCACTAACCATGCAGAAGTGTGGTGGAAGTAAAAGAAATCCGAATACTTTCTTCCTTAGAAGAAGGCTCAGTCCAAACATGGGCAGACTTTGTTTCTGTGTTCAGATTAAGAAACCAGATGAACGTTTGCCTCCCTTAGCAACAGGGAAAGATATTCTTCAGCTTTCATTGAGTTACAGCATTAAAATCTGCATTTATTTGTTCATTCTATTAACTGGCAGATATATAGCTGATTCTTTCCATTTAACAAGTTGGCAAAATACTCCCTACATCCTCCACTGACAGTAGGAAAATCACTGCCTTTGAAGTGGGTCTTTTGGTAAGTCCCCATAGCTCTGTCTCCACTATTGGAAAGAGGTTTTGTTTTGGTTTTTTTTTAACTTCTTAGCTCTGAGGCAATTACTGTGTGGTAAAATCTACAGCTGGTGGGAAATTTTTCCAACAAAGAACCTCTGATAAGCAAATACTGATTTGTCAAAATCAAAACTCTTCCTGGGAATCTGTTTTCATTCAATTCTAGTTCTGAAATTGTCAATGTATCTGGTTCTGCATTCTCCAAATGAAATCTAATGATTTTTTTGGCTTTGAATAATTTTTTGATTGACTTGGATGAGAAGCGTAGTTTGAACTGTCCTTTTGTTAAAGAAAACCCCAAAACACTAGGGAAATCCTAACATGGGCAAAACACACTGTCATTTTTTAAACAATACTAACACATGAAAAAAATACAACATGGCTTATTCTGAAGAGGATTGTACCATAAATTGCGTATGTGTGTTCAGTTTAAAAAAAACCAAACAAAACAAAATACACAAGCCCTGTAACATTTCCTTCCCTAGCAGAAAAACGCCAAAACAGAGACAAAGAACCTGTATCTAAATGACCCTCTTTAATAACCAACTGTCCACTGAAAGACTGTTTACTCAGTTCAGCTAAGAGACTGTGTATACCATCATGATAGATGAGACTTGCTGAGACCTTAGATAAAGACTCCTGTGGAACAGCATAATTGATGGAGAGCTCAAAATCGTGGCACTGGCTTCTTCTTGTTTTCCTTAAAATATTGACCTTCGTAGCTTTTCAGGCCATGCCTGTGCTTCCTGTAACGCATTTAGTTGATGTGAGCTAACATTTGGTGGTAGTGCATTCCCCGCCCCCTCCCCGGGCTGCTCCACAATCTCAGAAACTCCCATTAAACCTTGGCCTTGGTGCAATGAGTCAGGCGGTGAAGCGTCCCTTTACTGTATTGGGAACTCTTGCACAGCTGAGTCTGGGGAATGTACTGATCGTACCAGAAACTTGCACTGCCTGGCCCAAGTAGAGCATGAGAGCAGGGATAATTGTCATCCCCTGATACCCTTATCTGAGTCGTAGCTCCAGTGGAACACCACCATTGTTACTGAAGCCTTGAGAGTTTTGACGGCTGACTAAAGCCAATCATCTTGCGACCCTATGAACAGCAGTCCCAAGTGAGGCCCTTTGAGCTCTCCTGGGCCGCAGCGGGCTGCGCCCAGAATCTCCCTCCGAGTGGAATGCTTCTCAGGGTTTGCGAACTCTCGAGTTTGCGATATTCAGAGGACCGTCGCTGACTGGCATAGGACCTGGGCTGCAACACTCCTTGGCCGAAACACTCCTCAAGGCTCAACCCTTCGCCCATTGAGAAATGCCAACACATTTGACATGAGTATTTCACTGAACTCGAGGGGAATTTTTATCAGGTATACCTTTGTATATTTATCTATTTTCTGTGTCTGTGTGCGTGTGTGTGTGAATTGATGGAGGTACCTGCTAGCAAATATAGTCTGCTAAAATCTTATGATCTATCTTAAGATTGGGAATGAACCTTAGACTGCTGCTAAACACATATAATCCTTCAGACATAAACCATTGACCAAGTCTGGGACTAGGGGTGGATCCAGCCAGGTCTACTCTGAATCTCGTGACTCAACGGGAGGGTCTCTTTACCCTTTTTTGTATTAGACATAAATCATTGAGCAGATCTGGGACTAGGAGTAGATCCGAGTCTAGGAGTAGATCCAGCTGCACCTAGACTCCTCTCTGAGAAGGAGTTTAGAAAGCAAGGGGGTCTACTCTGAACCTCGTGACTCAAAGGAGGGTTTACTTATTCCTGATATTTTTCCCATTAGATATAAACCATTGTCCAAGCCTGAGACTAAGATTGGATCCAGCCGAGTCTACTCTGAATCTCGTGACTCAATGGGAGTCTCCTTACCCTTTTCGTCCTCAGCCTCTGTATAAATCATTCCAACTCAATTCTAACACAATATCCTGGTTTCGGCTGGGATAGAGTTAATTTTCTTCCTAGTAGCTGGTATAGTGCTGTGGTTTGGATTTAGTATGAGAATAATGTTGGTAACACACTGATGGTTTAGTCGTTTGCTAAGTAGCGTTTATGCTAGTCAAGGACTTTTCAGCTTCCCATGCTCTTTTCCTTTGTATGCTTCATCTGTGTAGTGACAGAGTGAACCTTGCCATTGAACTCTGTTAAGTCGCCCTTTTATAAATTTGTATTAAAATCACTTTCTGCTAATACCTTTGACACTGATTCTTTGAGCGGCCTCTAAACCACTCATTTGCAACACATTTTTCTAAGCTGCTTTGTCAAGTGATTGAAGTTATTAGTAAAATTATGATGTTTGTTATCCCTTATAAGAGATGAAAATTAGTCTTTTACTTCATGTTATATATATATATGCTCAGTTTGAGTAACAATAATTGTAGAGTAACCAACTAGCTCCTTCATTTACCTTGGCACCACACAATTATTTTTTTAAACTAAACAACCTAAGAAAATAGTGGATTTTTTTTTAGAGGAAAGAGAAGTAAAATGGACCCAGCAAAAGTTATAAACCAAATTAAGAACACAGATGTATAAGCTTCTTTACCTTTAAAAACTGGACAGAGTGAAATTTGTTGCTATTGTTATTTTTATCCTGAGAAGTCACTCTGCGCGACAATACACTTAAATAGTACTATGTACATGGCTCACTGTAAAACAGCTAAACATCCATGAGTCATTTGTTTAATCATTTCTGAGTTTTTATGCCAAGCACCTGCCTTTTAATTTGCTACGACCAACCTGAAACATCTGTCAATTTTTTCCCCATGAATTAATAACTCTGTAATTAAAATCCAGCAGAGAGCTCAGCTGAGACTCCTGGTTAATTAGGACAGGAGATAGCCATGTGAGCAGCATGGCATTACATTAGTTGGAGAAGGCCTGGATTTGAACCAGGGCTCTGTGGGTGACACCGAGATACCAGTCCATGATTTAACTATGAAGCTTTTGGATATTTGTTCCAGTAGCCAGTACGTCTCTTTGTGGGCAATCAAATATTGCTGAAATTGTTTAATCGGGATGCAGTGCCTGAAAACTATTTTCTTTAAATGTGTATTTTTAAAGGATCTGGTTTTAGTTACTGCTATTGTCCAAATACTAAGAAAATGAGAAGAAACAGTGCTGAACTAAGCTCTTGCTAGAGCTGTTTTGCACGTCAAATGGCAGTGGGAGTGTCACGAAGAGAAAATGACCTTCTTGGTAAAGGCCATACCTGATGCTAATGTGCAAAGGTTGAGGATTTTAGTTTCTTCCAGGATTGCTTTCTCTACTGGTAATTGCAATGGTGTCCAAATAATCAAGATTGTTCCTGGTACTGAAAATCTCAGCTTGATTCAGGTTGATGCAAGTTGATTCCTGCAGCTTTTGAAAGGATTCTTACACCACATACTCGATACGTAAAGATTTGGGGATTGGTTTTTTGCTTTTTGTTTTGTTTTAAAAAGGCAGACAAAAATATTTGTTGTTATATCACATTTCAACACACCTACAGATGAAAACATCTACCTGAAGACCTTATTACTTGTCAAGTATTTTTTTAATTTTAAAGAGTGCACCAATTAATATCACAGAATTTTTCAAACTTGTTCATTGAAGGCAAAGAAATTTGTATTGCAGCTAAGAGTGAGTTATGAAAGATTTTTTCATGAACTTCAATAATTTGAAAACAAAATTAAACTAAACTTTTAGCACACAGTAACATATACCATATGTAATCTGAATGTCCTGCTATGTACCACAAAGAAAAAAAGTGTCATAACTCAGAAGGCAT
>NW_009214699.1:126017-130434 GCF_000690835.1 Fulmarus glacialis
GACAATTGTGCTTTACTACTGTCTAAATTCACAAAGGATCCCCTATGAAATAACCTTTAAATAGCCTCTAATGTAAAGAGATGTTTGGCCAATTCATATATTTTTCATTGCAGCTGAAATGTGAACCAGTTATTTGCCATTTTCCTTTGCAGACAAGATGATAGAAAAGTTCCCAACTTCTCATTTGCTAGTTTGCTGTAAACCTGAATTACTGAGTTCATACCTTATTTTCCATTTTGAGCTTGCTCTTTATGCAGCAGTGCATGTATCTAGCAGTTGCATCCCATTCATGTGAAAACTATCTACAATTCCTGTAATTTAAGATTCAGGGAGCTTTTTATTTCTTTGTAAGTTTTCCTGTGAGATTCAAGCAGAGGATGCTACCTTCCAGTGGATAAGGTATATTTAATAATTAATCTCATACAGGAAAGTTGAGTTAAGACACGCTATATTCTGCAGTATAATAATGATTTCATTGTTTCTTTATAAATCTAGAATCCATTGCCGGAAAATATGCCTCTGGAGAGAAGCTGGGGGAAGTGGATGATGCATCTTTGTCTCTGAGAAGGTGAACTTGAGAAAAGGCTTTGGTAAGTTTCCGAAATATACAACAGAATATTTATCTCCAGCCTTGATCCAGGGAAAAAGGAGGATTGTTTCCTGAAAGGAAAAGGATTGTTTCCTGAAATTAAAGGGAGGAGAGGCAGGAAAGCCTTTGGATTAACACCACATCGTGAGGGTAGAATCCCAGAGGGAGGTAATATCTAATATCTTTTAAAAAAAGAGGTATGAATAGGTGTAAAAAACTTATTTCTGAAATAATTTACACTCACTCATCCTTGGGTAAAACAAGGTACACGTGGTTTCAGTTTCAAATTAGCTGTGACTCCCATAGTGTGTTGTTAAAAAAAAAAAAAAAAAAAAAAAAAAAAAAAAAAAAAAAAAAAAAAAAAAAAGTTTTTCATTTGGAATTCTGAGTGTTTTAGAGGGGGGGAAAAATACAGATTTGCCCAACTTCAAAGTCCCAGAGCAGCGACAGTGTGCTGAGGCTGTGTGGTCCAGGAGCTGCAGGACAGAACTGAGAGTAAGAAAACCTGACTGTCATCCACTTGTCAGTCCTGAAAAATACCACAAACCTTCTGAGAGCTTTGCATTGGACATACAGGGATTTTTTTCTTAAATTTCAAATTACAAGAAAGCATTATAATGCTAAAGAGCCGCATCTGAACCACGCTGTGTGTATGAGAAAACCCAATATGGCTGATAGGGTATTGCCTTTTCGATAAACCATCCTTCACTTCGAGTAGCCGCTGCATGAAAAATGAGGAGATTCGTTGAACAAGGTTGCCCTCTGCAGGCCACAGATACCTCCCGCCTTCACTGCGATATTTGTTCCCCTTTTCTACGCAGGCGAATTAAATATGCTGCTAACATGACGGGATTTGGATTTTTTTTTTTTTTGTTAATAAAATAGTAATTATTTAAATAGATATTTGGGGACAGCTCTTTATTCTTAGTGAGACTGGGTCCCAAACATTAATTTAATTTGCCCAAATAGCTCCTGATTAGGTTTGCTATTATCTGAAGGCAATGAGCTAATGGAGATGATGCAGAAGGGATTTGATTTAGCCCTCTGGCTGCTTGTTCAAGTTGAGCTACCAGCACAGGCCATAACCAGCATCTGGTCTAATGAGCTACAGTGAGAATCCTGCTGATTGTATCTTTGTTGTACTGGATAACAAGGAAGAATCACACTAAAATAGGCTTCTGGTGAAGACTGTGAGAGTAAATACAGTTCTTGGGAGATGGAGGAGGGAATAATTTGCAACTCCTCACCTAATCTCTGCTGAATAATGGTCTTGTAAGAATCTCCCTCATTTTTAAACTAAACCAAAAATCATCACCATGGTTTATAATTTTCATATAACAAATAACAGCAGGTACAAGTCAATAGCATAAATCAGTTTAAGAATATGACAGCTGTTTAAGTATTTCACTCAATGTGATGTGTGAGTATGTGATTCCTTGAAAATAGGACCCAAGACTAAATAAGGTAAAGATGTGATTTTTAAAACACTAAATTAATGATATATAACACTGAACTTTAAAATTAGCAAAACTAGATTGAAAAAATCCGCATAGCTATAGCAATTAGGGATATGATTTTATATTTGTAATTGACATTGCAGCATCAAGAAAATCTCTAGTACAAATAAAATTACATTGACAAGCCTGCTTATGTTGGTATAATATATGTTAGCTCAAGAGGTAGACATAAAACATGCCACTAAACACTCTTGTTTCAAAACGTTTTGCGAAGAGGTATTATTTAGCCTCTTCCTCTTTTTATAACGTACTATCTGTCCTTGCAAAAGATGGAAAATGTCCCTTAATAGTAATAATTAAGTATAATACTATATCTGCAGTAATAGTAAAATGGCACGAAGTACAGTAGGACTCTCCTGGGACTCTTTGATCATCCGCTCATAAATACCAAGAACGCCAGTCCAGAGAAGGCTGAAGAGTCAGGCAGGTTTGTTTCAAGCAGAACCTGAAGCCCACTAGGAGTTCATAGATCTAGACCAGTAGCTGATTTCAGTGAGTAACTTTAATCAGTAAATTCCAATGAAAAAAGGCTTCATCAGATTTTTTTTCCCGAGTAGCTCAGTAAAATATGCTCTCTGAAACAAGATGTGACTCACATTGCAGGTTTACCAAGGGCTAACTTAAATAGGCCCTTATTTCAATTTTGGTGTTAAAGAGCAAATGAAATAAACACCTAAGTTTAGAGGATGTCTTTCAAAATTCTGCAACCAAGAATAAATAAACAAACTCCTGTTTTGACAGATGATGTCTGGCTTATAACCAAATGACAAGACTAACAGAAGTGTGGAAAATTGAGACGCCTGTTTGATTAGAAACAGTCTCAAATGGAACCTCAGCAAGCTGTATGATGAACTCCACCTATTTACTATAGAAAGAGTAAGAAAAAGACTCAGCTCCCACATTCATTGTACGTGATCAACCTGCCCAAAACTTCTTGTAATAACTTGCTTTTTGTACAGATACTTGCAGGTACACAAAAAAGGTATGTTCTCCAGCCTTTATGTTAAAGTCATCCAGTAGATGGGGCCATAGAGTTAACAAAATGCAACAGAAAGTAAAATGAGTTTATCCTAGGAAGAACTCTCATAATCAGTGCAAATAGAGCTTTGTTAATTCATGAAATTCTAATGTCAGGCAAATAATTTATTTGGTTATATCATGTTCTGACTGTATGACTGATTAAGCTATACTCAAATGCTAGTTAATATGATTCCGTATTTGTTTGATACTGAAATAATTACAAGTCTCAGTCAACAAAAATTACAGCTGAGGTTTTAATTTTCATTCATGCCACATTCGTTCCCAAGTATTATATAGGTCTGAGATAGTCAGACTTGTGATGAAGTGACACAATGGAAGTCATTGATAGTAATTGTAGCAAGAAAGTCCCACACCTGGAAACGTGCATGTGGTGGGAGGAACGTGTTAGTGGTTCCTACATAATGTGAAGGATGACTTTATGAATGTAACTTACGTGCACTGTTTTTTTTTCCCTGCTTCTTTCAGATTTGTGCATCTGTTCCTGTTAAATCTGTGAAACAGAAAAGAACAGAGTGGTTTGAGAAAACACATATGAACGTTGCAGGAGCAGTGGTCAGCCCCGGTGATTTCATAGCGGTGGATGCTAAAGTTTGAAATGTGTCTGCACATAGTGTGCAGTATTGGTGTAGCAGAAGTTGTCACTCTCACTGCATTTGCAGTCTTCTTTTAAAATAAATGAATTGTGTGTAATTAATTTAACAAGCAAATTGCATCAGGTATCAGTTTAAAAGTGTACATTCTATTTTGATGCATTTGAAAAGGCTGATTTTCTGTGGTCCCATACTTGAAGTGAAGGTCTTAACACTTACATCATAAAGCTGATCCTTTAAAGTTAGTTCTGCTATAAAAAGTTCTTCAAAATACCTGAAAAGACAAAATTACCATCGGTCCTCTGTGCCACTGAACAGATCCGTGGGGGTGAGTGCTGCAAGGCAGGTATTTGTTTTCCCTTTCCGCTAAAGTTAACATAGCTTTCCAAGTCACAGGTGCCAACAGGCAGGTTGGAGCCCGTGGGTAGGTTCGACCCGGGTGCTTCTGAGCGCTGCCTTACGAAATGCCAAGTTTCTCGTGGTTTCAGCTATTCAGTCCTATTAAGGTGGCTGAGGGAACTCCGAGTTTGCCATGAGCGCGGGGGCCACGTTAAACACTGGCCAACGAGCAGGAAAAGGAGGACGTGGCTACCTGATCCCGCGGGGAAGTCAGCGGGGTGCTTTGGGTCCGAGACAGAGGTGCCGGGGGTCTGCGGGGCTCACCCGTCCTTGAGGCACAG
>NW_009214700.1:0-401 GCF_000690835.1 Fulmarus glacialis
TTGACCAATACCCTCTGGATGTGTCCGTCCAACCAATTCCTCACCCATCGGATAGTCCACCCATCAAATCCATATTTCTCCAGTTTCGAGAGAAGGATATTGTGGGGGACCGTGTCAAAGGCCTTACAGAGGTCCAGATAGACAACATCGGTAGCCCTTCCCATGTCCACTGATGTAGTCACTCCAACATAGAAGGCCACTAATTTGGTCAGGCAGGACTTGCCTTTGGTGAAGCCATGTCTCAAATCACCTCCCTGTCCTCCATGTGCCTTAGCATAGCTTCCAGGAGGATCTGTTCCATGATCTTCCCGGGCACAGAGGTGAGGCTGACAGGTCGGTAGTTCCCAGGGTCCTCCTTTCTACCCTTTTTAAAAATGGGTGCAATGTTTCCCTTTTTCCAG
>NW_009214700.1:431-14921 GCF_000690835.1 Fulmarus glacialis
TTCCCAAATACGATGCATAGTGGCTTAGCAACTTCATCCACCAGTTCCTTCAGGACCCGCAGATGGATCTCATTGGGTCCCATGGACTTGTGCACCTTCAGGTTCCTTAGATGGTCTCGAATCTGATCTTCTCCTACAGTGAGCAGCTCTTCATTCTCCCAGTCCCTGCCGTTGCCTTCTGTGGTTTGGGCGGTGAGGCTTGAGCACTTGCCGGTGAAGACTGAGGCAAAAAAGTCATTGAGTATCTATGATAAAGGGAGTGGAGTCTTACAAGGACAGATGCCTTAAAAAGAGAGATTTTAAAGCCTAGGACCCTTCAGTTTAGAATGGACACAGCAGAGCAGGGAAACTATTCAATTTTACAAAATCATAAAGATGGCAGATAAGGTGAATGTAACAAATCCCACAATGCTAGAGTTGGGAACACTCAATAAAAAAAGGTAAACTAGGTAAAAGAAAGTACTTTTTTATACAATTGGTAGTGAAATTCTGTAGTTTGTTGCCACAGAAAAGAGGCAGACAGGATCAGAAGTCCAAAATGAAATTAAACATATTGATGGACAGCAGGTCCGTAAATGGATACTAACAAGATTAGGCAAAGACAGACTCTCTAGCATCCCTAATACATCATGTCAAAGAATACAAGGGGAACAAATGACAAAAAGTAGCCAAACATACGTGCTTTTCCTAGATATCATCTCCTATTGCCCCTGTCACAGAGAATATGAAGCTAGACAGACTATTGATGTGAGCCAGAAGATGCTCCTGGGTGCATCTGTATTGGCATTGCATCACTCAGGCACCTACAACGGTACCTCTCAGCCAAAAAATCTGATTGAACTTCATCCTTTTAGGCAACTCCTGAGTACTAAAGGACCAGAAACACAGAAGACTGGGAATTTAGCCTGAATCAGGAAGGTATAATCACAGGAGGAGACCATGAATATTTTAAGTCGTCATAGCAGAAGGGAAAGAATCAGTCCCTGATGTGGGTCTCTTTGAGCACACATAAGAAGGAATTGATCTAGCCAGAAACACAGGCAAAGGGAGTAACAGAAACATCATCGTGTGTTTTCTAGATGAGCAACTAATGCTTTATCTCCACTAGACAGTGGAGGACAGTGTTGAACCTCCAGCCAGCTCCAGTCTGCAATATCCACGCAGAGCAGGGAAGTATGCATAGATACCAGTGTGGCTGCATGAGCATAAAGAAGCATTTCTGCTATTATATCGTTCCTCGATTAATTAAAGTCAGTCATGGAGCTTAAACAGATCCTGCCAATTTAAGGGATTCTACACTACACTTTTTCAACCAATGAAGAGACAGTCCTAAAAATACAGGGAAAACCAAAAAGAAATCCAAGTCCATGTGGAGCAGAGCTGTTAAAGGAAGCCACACCATTGACACATAACTCCACTGCCAGAAACACATGTCCATGTCCACTTTCCCCATAGCTGGCCTGGTTTGTACTCTGTCCAGATCTGGTAACAGTAAGAAAATGGGAATCACCTTTCTTTTGTAACCCCAAGCTTTTCTTTCCTCTAAGCCTTTCATCTGAGCTTTTTAAATGTAAAATAAAATAAACTTTCTGGCATCAGTAATCTCTCATTTTCAAACGGACTATGTATTTCAGCGTTATAAGCAAATACATAAGGTGTCTGGCAACTGTATCTAAAAGTGTGCATATATGACAGCTGTATGTCTTTACACCTTTGTGTGTGAAACCCAAAATGTTGATTTTTCTCTCTCCCTAACTTACGCATTTCGTGCCTGTCAGAACTCTTGATGTCATGGGCTATGAAAGTCCAATTTCAGAATGACTTCTTAGTAAAAACTTTTTAAACAGAGTGTTTAAAACAATACTGTTCCCATAAATTTTACTTAGAAGAAAAAAATGACATTTTGGAATATGATTTTGATGATTTCTGAAATATGTTTACAGTAAATGAGTAAAAGGAAAGTCTACATAAAACCTATAATTACAGGAGATGAGCCTGTGAGTATACCACATCGAAGGAAATTCAAGGAACAGGCAGGAAACCCAGAAGAATCCAGGGTGTTGTATGAAGTGATGCTGGTTTCTCAGTCCTTACCTAGATGCTCATGAAAACCCCTGTGAAACCAGGGCTACTCTATCCACTGACTTCAGTTGTCTGTGAAATGCAATGGGGACAGAAATATTACCTTGAATGGTCATTTCAGCTTCAAATATTTCTGAGATTGCTACCTCTGGCTGATCAAGAAGTCCACTTGCCCAATAGCCAGTGTTTTTCAGTAAAGGTATTAATTTCTCCTAATATACAGAATTATAAAATAATTTCAGTTGCACTGACTTCTGGACATCACTGGACCAGTGGTCTACTGAAAGCATGATTAAGTTCATACATCAGATCGCTCAGGGCCTCATCAGCTCAGTTTTGAAAATCTCCAAGGAAAGTGGCATCACAGCCTTCTGGGCCCCTGTTCCAATATTTGACTATGTACTTGGTAGAGAATTTTTCCCTTATATCAAACAGAAATTTCTCCTGTGGCCACTTGTGTCTGTTACCTACAGTCCTTTCGCAGTACATCTCTGAGAAGTCTGGCTCCATCCTCTCTATAACCACCCATTAGACAATTGAAGACAGCAATTAGATCTGCCCACCATCTTGTCCCCAGAAAGACTAAACCTAGCTGTCTGAGCTCCCCTCATTCATCCCATCCCCTGACCATCTTGGTTACTTGCTGCTGGAGTCATTACGATTTGCTGATATTTCTTTTTTATTGTGGGGCCCCAAACCAGACATACTACTCCACATGTGGCCTCACAAGTGGTGAATAAAAGTGACTAATCACTTCCCTTAGATCTATTGGTTAATCTTGTGCTAATGCGGCCCCAGATGTTATCTGCCCCCATCACCACAAAAGCACACCAGTGACCCACGTTCAGCTCTTTACCCACATTACTTAGCAGCTTGGGAGTCCTTAGACTGATCCAAAGCAGCATAGAGAGAAAAGTCTAACTCAATCAGATAACCATCAGCCCAATCCTGCTAACAAGACCTTTCTGCTGTCAATCTTGAAGATCCTTAGGCCCTTGCTTTAGCCCAAGCTCAATCATCCTCTGGAGAAGGAGCTCATTTGGTACCTTGGTATGGACCAAATTTCCTAAGAATATATTACAAATATGTCCAAGGGGATGGCTGGACATAAAGCTAAAACACTGGTGGACTTGCTTTCAGTCTGGTGTTGTAACCACTCAGTCCAGTGCCCTTTCATTTACCAGTTCACTAAAATAACTTCACTTAAGAGCAAATCCATCTACGTTCTCCTCCTCCAAGCACAGCATAGCTCAGGTCATCTTCTGAGTCCAAGCAGAACAGGTGTTTCCAACCGAGTGTGATTGAACAGAAACCACTGCATGTCAGTAGCAGGAATTCCCTGAACTTTAGCTTCAAAGAGAGGTGAGGAAAAGTCAAAGTGAGAATGATCCCGGGCATATACTGCATACTGTAGCACCTTTTTTTTCTTTTTTCTTTTTTTTTTTTTCCCTTAGCATTTGCAGGAACATGAAAGTGAATTGCTCTGTTTGTTCAAATGGCACAGAATCTAAAAGCAATTTGTGGTGACAAGGTCACAAAGGGCAAGTGGAGGCTTTTTATAACTCTGCAGAGAGCTGGTGAGCATATCTATATTGTATATACAGAGGGAGAAATACAAAATATTATACTGTTAACGATACAGCCGCAGGAAAAAAAAAATAGATTCAGCTCTACAGAGGGTAATGTGTGAAACAATCCTGAATTTTCTAGGCATCTTAACTATTTCTAGGCTTGTTAAACAGGGGCAAGAGCAGCAGAGGAAGAACACAGAATTTGTAAGAGCAGAACAAGAACAAGACATATAAGAAAAGATTCATGCCTGATTGAATCATAGATTTTAATCAAACAGAAGAAAGACAGCAGAAGGACTACCCGCAAACCCTTTGGTGATTTTTAACACTTATTAAAAAATGCCAGATTTGTTTTAAATGTTAATAATAATAATTTGTATACATACTTATTCATTGTTAAAATAGAGTGTCCCAAAGTCCATTAAGATCTACAGAGTGATTCATAATTATTTCTCAGAGTTTTTGGCCAGACACCTGTTTAGTTAAAAATACACTGCACAACCAGAATAGGACAGCTGAGCTAGGACAGAGGTGAAATCTGGAGGAATGGCACTAAAATGGTATCTTAACTTCTGAAAAGTCCCTCTCATGCCCTTCACACAGCAGAAACCAGACCTCACTTATTGTTTTCTTTAGCAGTACACCCCACAGATTCCAGGCCAAAACCGGTACCACTCTACTTCAGGAAGACGAAGTTCTTAGTGACCGCAACAGCTTTTGGACACATTGTTCCAATACATATGGGTATGTATGCCTGAATTTTCCAATATTTCCCTTTCCACAGGAAACAGCTTCCTGTGTAGTGACCATTAGGCCAGTTACAATTAACAATCAACAATTAAATGGCTGTGTTTCCTGGGGGATGTTAATTAGTAGTTGCAGCTTGACTCTTTGAGATATTTATAAAGGTGATCATAGTCATAAATCAGACTCTTTGGAACCATGTTCATTGTGTTGTTAATTCGTCCTTCATAAGTAAATTGTATAAAAGATTGGACTATACCTCAGCTTTTATTTTAAGTCTGCACACATGCAGCACAGTTGTATGCTGGGTTGTGTCTAATTCGTCAATTTTATAGCAACATATGGTCTTAAACTATACTCATTGACTGTTATCATCCTCTTCTAGGAATCTTTGCAGAGTCCAACCCCAGCTGAAAATATATGAAAATATATGCTGAAACCCAACACAATCCAGATCACATCTTGTGATAAGAGATTAAATTCTTGTCTCTGGATGGGGAAAGTCCCCACAGTGGAGAAAGGTGGCTCAGAGGAAAAAAAACTAAAGAGGAAGGGGGGAAAAAAAAGCCAATTCAATGATTACGACACACTGGCATATCATTTGCCGAGAATGAAGATCCCAAAAGACCAGAGATGCTGTTCCTTATATATTCTCTGGAGACTGTCAGGAACAAGCAAATACCACAGTCATCTACTACCACCTATTAGGGGCAATAAAGCACAGAAATCCACTTTGGGGTTCAGACACCCACTTTGTAGTGTGGGAAGGTGTTAATAGTAATGAAGAGAGAGGAGACATGTTCAGAAAAGTTTGTAACCCATCTGTGGTACTGAGAAGAGAACTTCAGTAGGTGTAAATCAGCTAAGCATGATTGAAACCTCCGCCAGCTACAAATATGGCCCAGTGATTCCACTTGTGATTCAGTAACACAAATTGGCAAGTTTGAAGACTTTGTTTTGAAGCTGTGTCAGTAAGAATAAGTAGTGATTTTATCTGATGCTCTGCAATTATTGACTAATTTTAGGTGAAAAAAGGCTTTTAGAGTAGATATGAGTGCCATTATTTTGCACGCAATTTTACTAATTTCAAAGTTTGGAAAGGCACTAAGGCTTCAGCATATTGGAAGTTTATTCTTAGAAGTGCCTCAGAGTGTATGATTCCTCCTTCTCAGAACGGGATGAATTAAATGAGGAACCTGTTGGGGATTTATCATTAGAATCTCTTATAGGGAACAGTCAGTGCAACACGTCATTGATCCCTAACGTTGCAATCCTCAAAATATTCTAATATGGAGTGAGGGAGCTTTCAGTTATTGTGGAACCTGAATACTTCATTCATTGAAATTAAGAAATAGTGGTGTCCACTAAATGAATGAAAAGTTAGATATTTACCATCTATTCTGTTCCTCTGGTCATAGCCTAACAGATAATAAGAAAAGGAAAGAAATCATTAGCAGGTAAATTCACTAAAAATAGATCATCCCTTCTCTGGCACAGAAAGGTTGAGATACTGCTGACACCTATTCGTTAAGGTCCTGACCTGGTCAGGAACTGAGTCAATTCAACCCTATTTGGAAAACCCTGAAAACAGCCAGAAAACATGTCTCAGAATCGGGTCCTGCTGTAAAGCTAAGCTGTCCTGATATTAGATGCAGCAACCCTGTTGACACTCAATATCTTAGATATCCTGTCTTTAGCAAATTTGCTGTCTCTTTGGGAGAATCATAGCATCATAGGATGTTTTGGGTTAGAAAGGACCTTCAAAGATCATCTAGTGTAACACGTCTGCCATGGTAAGGGACATCTCCCACTAGATCAGGTTGCTCAAAGCCCTGTCCAACTTGACCTTCACCACTTCCAATGATGGGGCACCCACAACTTCTCTAGGCAACATGTTCCAGTGTCTCACCACCCTCATTGAAAAAAAATTCTTCTTTATCTCCAAACTAAATCTACCCTCTTTCAGTTTAAAACCATTGCCCCTTGTCCTGCCACTACAGACCCTGGTAAAAAGTCTCTCTTTGTCTTTCTTATAAGAACCCTTTATCTATTGGAAGGCCACAATAAGGTCCTCCTGAAAAGAAGAGTGGTTCAGAGAAGCTGTCTGTTATTGATAAGGCTGGAATCTTAATATTGGGTTTTTCCTAAGTTCTTATATTTGTATTCAAGCTTTTGTGGATCCTGCTCTGACTCCTTATGTTAATTAGAAAATGAGACTCACATTTCCTTCCTACTACTTTGATTAACGTTTTTTTTTTCTTCTGAAACATTTGAACTTTGGCTCTTGGGTTGCAAGTCACTCATGAAGGCAAAGGAAACTACACATTATGTCATCTGCATGCAACAGATGTTGATTTTAAAAGGGGAATGAGTAGGTTTTGATAGAATGGGTCTATGGAGGTAGGGATGAACCATGATTTAGCTGCTGCCCGAAATTCCTGTTCTGGAGCTGGCTGCAGGCCCAAGAGGAGTTCGGAAACTATTCCTTAGTGCAAATTATAGGGCTATTTTCTTACATGATATGATCTTTTGGTGCCTAACTTCATCTTTCCCATCCTGGTAAGTACGGTCCAGGCTATGAAGTTGGTACTTGATTTGGAGGGGAAAATAAATTTAAACAGTCTTGCAGTGGATGGCAGCTGCAATTCATGGGCACCTTTCAAGTGTTTGGAGTATTTGGAAGAGCAGAGTTTTAAAGGTCTCATTGTACATGAGAAAATCCATGAGCATATACTGCTGTAGCTTTTCGAGTCTGACTTTCTACAACAGCACTCTGAACTAATATGCCTCTGATTGTTTTGTCTGTATGTGCAATTATGTACATGTCAGGTTTTTGAAACATTCATTTATCATCTGAGTAATACAGTACATTTCTTACCTGCCAGGAATATGTACTCAAGAACATTTGGTTTCTGTGGTTTTCAGGTTGTCCAGCACACATATGAAAAAGGAAAAGCAGTTCCTACAATATTTGTTAAGACAGATTTCTCTCTAAAGACAGCAGATGGTCACTTCCCTCTGCTGCTGATATAGCTTTCGACTGAGTTTTTCAGCTATGCTCACACATACATTAAAAAAACACACAATACAGACAAGTTACTCAAAGATCAGAGATGCTGCCATACTCCAACTGAAGTTGGGTAAGTGGTTATCAACTTCACTCCAGATAACTGGGCCACAGTGATTTCAATTGCTGGGTTTTCTGACCTGGGCCTTTTTGACAGAACTGGCTGGAGAGTGACACCATGGGAAGTTACGTAGACAGACCTGGAGGTGCGATAATTTCTAGCAGAGGAGCAGGATGTTAAGAAAGATGGTGTTAAGAAAGTGGTATGGAAGGAGGGATACAACCTCTTAACCGGGCTCAGCCAGGACAATATGACTGATCGTAGTCTACCTTCTAGCTGAGACACATCACTCAGCTAGCAGCGCTCACTATCCCTCATCTCGACTTGGAGCTGGCCATCTCAAAGTGAAGGGGACATTTAAAGTTTTGGTGTCTTTACAACTCCTATTCTATGTGCCTAACTGCTAGGACAGCTGAAGTCAAGCAGCCAGCAAAAGCCACAGAAATCAGTCTCCAAGGATGTCAGACATGATGGAAACGTTGATCTCACTGCTTTTAATTACAGTGTAGACTTCTACACCTGAACCTTGGTCTCCCTTCTACAGCCCATGGAAAGAAACAGGCCTGTTAAGGGTGCAGTCAGTCTGATCTATTCTATATATCTATTTTAGGATGAGATGAATCGTGTCTTAGACTTCACTAAGTTGATTGACTCACTCTTCATTCACTATAATGAAAGCTTTGGGGGGGACATAGTTCAGATGTAGACACCTACACTCTAAATATCTACATTTCAGTAAATGACTCCTTCTTTTGGTTATGAAATCAATAAGAAGTAATCAGTACCTAATGAAACCTCTCTCACAGGTATTATGAACTCTTTTTAATTCTGCCTATATCATAAACCTGGATCAGGCAAACTAAGGGTAGTAAGTGCTCCAGAGGACTCTCTTTTCCTCTGAACTGGAGAGACAGAGCAATCTTCAGTCTGCACTCACATCCTTTACACAACCTTTGTGTACCATTTTATGTCTGCAGACTTATACCATCTTTCCTTTCAGTTACTTCTTTTCCAGGTTGAAGACTCTTAGTCTGCTCAATCGTTCCTCAGATCCAAGTTGTTCCTGAGATTTTATCATCTTGTTGCTCTACTCTGAAGCTTTCCTAGTTTTAATACAAATGGAATTACACACAGTTCTTTCTAAAATCATTTGCCTGTTCTCTCTACCTTCCTTTAGTCTGTTCTTTTAGAGACTCTTTCGAAATGTCCATTTGCACATAGCCCATGTGTAATTTTACAGGGAGTAGAAAGTGGCGAAAAGCCAATATACACCATGGATGTTATCACACAAACAGAAATGTGGTTAGAAAAGCATAATACATGGGTCCACGTAACTACACTTGCATTATTTCTGTAGCATTGTTACCTTGTTGGAACATACATAGTTGATACAGGCTCCCAGTCAGAGACCTGGGATGATAAATTGGAAAGCCATTTCAGGAACAGATTGTTTGTGTGTGGTTTTTTGTCCTTGAATATTCCCTTCCTGATCATCAGGTTAATGGCTTGGGAATGGAGGTTTTTGCTACAATAATGGGAGGAGTAAAGGGAGATATTTCGTAAAAATAGCTCCATGGCATCAAGCTTTTAAACCAGTGATTCTTCACCAGGCGCAGGTTCTGGGATGACAGGCTCCAAAGCTGTCGAATTGTCTGCATGAGAATAAAAAAGAGCAAGCTAAGGGAAAAAAAATCAGGGAACAAGCTCATCTAAACATCCCTGATGTTTATATGTGGAGAACGAGTGAAACTGTGGGCGGGGGCTTGTTGTAACTGAAGATAGGATCAGCATGTATCCTGAAGAGGAGTTCCTCAAAGGAAAAATGGCAAAAAGAGTGCAAAGGGAGTTAGGCCATCTGCTGCCGTCTTTGGATCCAAGGTTCAATGGGAGTGAGAGCCAAGTTCCAGCTGACAGCTGAAATTCCAAGTTCAGTTCATTACTCTGTACAAGACAGGAGCTCCCAAACCAGCCTCCTCCATAGAGACATCATGAAATGAAAAAGAGAAGAAGCTGCAACTTCTCAGAAAGTAGTGAGCTGATTATATTTTAAAAGTTTTCATGCCTTCCTGCAGACTGCATGAACACAAACATTGGGAGGGGGAAGAACTGATGGTTGGTGTTTAATATGAAAACACGGTGATGTGGCTTACAACTGCATCCTCTCTTCCCTTTCAGCATTGTGCTCACCATACCCAGCACTGCAGTCTTGGCACCAAACCTGTCCCACACACCCTCCTAGAAGACAGAAAGCCCCAATGAAAGGTAGTTGACTCTGTTGGAAGATGTACAGACCCCCAGAAAACATAGTTCATTCTGCTGGAAGACATATAACGCTCCAGAGAACCTAGTTACTGAGAAAAGATTGCAACACACACGAATTTGCGGCCCCCAGGTATTTCCTGGCAGACTGAAACTAGGAGAAACTTTATCCTGAGCCTGATTGGATGATGTGGACATTGTTTTCAGGTCAAAAAAGCAGAACAATGAACAGGGCTTTGGAGTGGGAGTTTTAGGACAAGTCAAACAGTGCAGAGCCAAAGAAAGAGAAGGACAGGGTGGGATATGGGATATGGATTTGGAGGATATTTGGGAGCTTTTTCATACCCTCTTCTGTGCTGGCAGACACAAATGTTTCTGTAACTAAATGTTTGACTGTTCACACAGTCCAAAGGGTGGCTCTGGCAAGCAAGGGATAGGCACAGACTCATCCTACCTGGTTCCTCCTCACTGAATAGACCCTGCGTTGATTACAACCCCATTCATTTACCCAAGGGCATTTCTATGGTGCACTCAGCAGCTTCTCAGAGCTATTCCTGACTTAACCTTCCCAGTTCACTTACGGGCATGGGGTGGGAGATCATTGGGGAGGGTATTATTAATGTTACACATATAAATACACAACACTGTTCTGTCGTACTGGACCTGAGAGACTGACACCTTGGTTTTCCAGAGTATTTAGCGATCTGGTATACTCAAAGGCAAATTCCAATGAGTTTCTGTTGTAGCTGGGAGAGCTCAATCAAAAACAAATATGTCCTTCAATTCAGAAAATGAAGATGTAGTCAGCAGTGACTATGCAATTCAGGTGACATGCTCAGGGCAGAGGCAGGAAAACAATCCTGTCCTTTAGGACAGCTTCCAGTTTCCCATACATGGAAGCCAGCCTCTCTCTTCCTGTACACTTTCCTCCTTCCACCACCTCACTTAAATTCCATGTTCTGTAAATAATATTATGAGGATCCCACAGACAACAGACCCTTTACTAGATGTCCCTGATATATCCCCAAACTTGATCCATCTATTCACCACTGAAGACAGCAGGGATCTTGTGGAAGACATTGTGAAGTCATCTAATTACAGAGAATACCAGAAAGCATAATTCGGATCCCAGCACAGGTAGAGACCTACATCTACATGTCCATGGTTTGGAGCTGACATCCATCCCTGCTGATGGTAAAGGAATGCAAACTGAGGGCGCCTGCATTCAGTGCTGGGTGGGTGCTGTACAAAACCTCCTCATATGATAAGGGACTCTCCTGCCTCAGTGTCTATTCCCCTTGTACACATCTAACCTATTCTCTCCTTTCTCCCAGCCTTTGCTCTTCCTTCTCTTGTTTTTTTTTAACCGATCCCTCTGTGATTCTGTTTTTCTCCAATTCATTCATGCCTCTCCCTCCTTCTTCTAAGAGCTGAGCACCACCAAACTATTGGACAAGCCACTGGAAAAATAGTCCTTTCCAGTTTCCTAGTAGGAATTATACGGAAAGGGCACCTGCAACCTCATTGGGGTTCATGCAGGGATTGTGGGGACTTACCGACTACTTGGTGGAAATGAAGTACCTGGCAGCTCTGTTCTGCTCATGGGGAGCTAAGAAATTGTCTGAACATAATTAATTTTCAGTGGACTCCCAGTTAAAAGTCACACATGTGAAACAGCAGCAAGTCTCCTGCCAACTTCCAAGCCCCTATACAGATTGCAAAAACCTGTTAACAGTAAAGCAAACTTTATTTTTTTAATGTTGAAAGAATAATGCATTTTCCCCTAACTTCCTTGCTGAAAATTGTTATCATATTCCTAGGTGAAAATCTAAAAAAACAATCAAAGTCAACCAGACAAAACATCTCAGCTTGAGGCAGAGACCTGGGAAGAAAAAAAACCAAACCAAAACAAAAACTTCACACTAAATACAGAAACCTTAGAAAGATACTAAGAAACTCAAATGCAGTATATGTTGTAATTTGTTGAATGACCTTAAGCATATGTTTCGAATAAATTGATCCATTAAGCTTCTCTCAAATGTGCCTAGCATACAGCCCTTGATTTCTCTAATTAGGCCCCCCCAATAAATATTTAAAATGTATGAAATTTTCAGCTACCCAAATTTATAAAACAAAAAGCAAACCCTTTTTTTCCAAAACAGAAAAAAAACACAGTGGAATATATAACAGCTCTGACTAAATTATAGAGAAACCTGGAACCAGCACAGAGCTATTTGAAGCAAGCTGGCACTTTGTTTAAGACCTAAGTCAAATTACTGGAGGAAAATGTATTTATGGGAAACGAAATCAGAAAATTTCCATTAGGAATTAAGACCATGGAATTAATAGTAAGGATAAGTAATGTCTCTTTGGTTTCATTTGCTTAGCAAGGAACAGCAGCTTCTATTTTATTCCATCACAGCAGGGTCATTAATAGCGACTTTTTAACTCTACTTAGATTTCTTTTAGCCTGTTGAGACATCCTAGGGATTCTTAGCTATTTTCAAAATGATTTTGACTAATTACATTAGGCCCCATGTTGGAATCTTAAACACATTGTAAATAACTGGCGTTTTCATGTAAGGGTATAACACGCTGCTGTTTCCAGACCTTATCTAATGACACTTGGTTGTTGATGTTTTATTAATAACAGCAGCAGTAATTCACTGATTCATAATGATTTCAAGGGAGATACCTGATGCATGCTATCTGAGGAGAGTTCTGCCTTCATCTCTTGGATGATGCCAACATTGTCAGTTAACGGATGCCCATTCTCATATCTTGATCCACCTCCTCTCTTGCATTGCCAGCGCCCAGGCACAGAAGACAGCTCTATGTCTTCTCACAACCCACTTCAGCCTCTCATTGACACAGTCTGGATGGGTCATCACAAGGTAGGTCTGCCATCCAGCTCTCACAGAAGAAACTGGCTTCTCTTTGTCCCAGAGTGAATCCATTGGACTGGAGATGCAGCAAGGCTGCCAGCTAGCAATGAGATTAGCAGACATGTAAGCTCAGGACGCCCAAATCTGCTCTGATATTTACTCTTATTTCAGAAGGAATAAGTTTTGTCAGTTCCCTTCGGAATAGCAGAGAGGATAACAATCACTTTCTTTCTCTGTCTCCCACCCATTTTTTATAATGCTTTTGTCATAGGTGCCCTGATAGGCACAGCATCCTGAAATAGGATGTAGTTGCACAGCACAACGTACAAGTTGGGTTTTCATTGCAGCTAAGTCACCCATGCTTTTCTGAAATGCACTGAAAAACAGCAATGGTCACCTTCACGAGCTATACATTGGAAAGGGAGTTGTTAGTCTATAACTAACTCACAGGGATGTTTTCTGTTCTAATACTCCAAATGCACATGAAAAAAAAAAAAATTGTACATTGCAATAGAGTTCTGTAAAACAATAGAATACACAACAGCTCTGCATATGCGTGGCATACCTGCATATGACCCTGTCCTGAATCTTTCTTTCTCCTGAACTTTTATGAATGGGGAAAACTGCCAATGCAATTAAAACTTTGGCTCCCGTGTCATTCTTGTTCCTTTTCCAAGGGGCAAACCGCTAGCCTAATCAGAATTCTGGCCACTACTGCTATTGAAAACATAATTTCATAAACAAGTCTCCTTCCCAGGAGAAAGGAGAAAAGGCTGATGGGCTGCAGATATGTAAGGTCATCTCAATCAGCATTCCAGTGCATATGGGAAGCAGTGATCTTTTCAGTAAGTCAAGGACTTTGAAAACTGCTTTACCATGCACTGGGAAGGAAATAGCGTTTGAAGCACAGATGCCTTGGCTATTCAGAATAAAATGAAAATCTTTCTGTAAATGTATTCCAGCTAAGCTTAAAAGCTCATTTCAGAAAGTCCTGACTTTCTGATCCTCTGAGTTGGTACCATTTAAAACAATTGGAGAACATGACTTCTGTTTCACACAGTGATCTGTCTCAGTGGTGCTCAGGTTGGGAGAAAGGCTCATATTTATGATGGAAGAACATGCAAGGTTTTTTGAGCTTTGTCTAGCCGCGAAGTCTCCTTACTCATCAAGCATCTTGTTATAAAGGTCTTCTGAGTGGCTCTTTTCCTCAGTCACAGATCCCAATTCTGTATATGCTAAGGATCTTCAACTTACATTGCCTCCAGTCACTCAGAGTTTCAGACCTGAAAGGCAGAGCTGTAATGCTTTAAGAGGCACAGGAACACCTAACTGAATGTGCAAAAACTGTGTGGGATTTCAGCATGTCCTGCACCTAATTCTGGCACTGTGCCCATGAAAGGTGGAATTCCTCAGCTGAAGGATGAAACAGAAAAAAATTAAACTTTGCAAGGAAATTAGTCTGACTGCTCCTCACTAAACATGCTTCAGCTCAGCCAATATGTCTTTTACCTGCAGCAAACAGGCTACTTGGGAAATTCTCTCCTACCTCTGACTACAATAAAATAAATTAAATTACTTTCAGCATCACCTTTGCAATTGGATACCCTGCATAACAGCTTCACGAGAGAAGCCAGTAAAGGAACATTCTGATACACCCGAAGAGTGTATGATCACCTCCCTCAGCAACTGCCAAAATCCAGGGCTGCTTTACTGCTACCTTGCCTGTTACCTGGCCTAGGAAATTGCATTTCTAGCTTTTACTCATCTCTGCAGATCCAAAGACTAATGTACTGGGTGTCCATGCCTGGGTGTTGGCAACGG
>NW_009214701.1:0-34079 GCF_000690835.1 Fulmarus glacialis
GCCTTCTGCCACGGTGGTCAGGCAGGAACCGGCCCTGAAGAGCTGAATCTGCTCTCTGCAGGTCGTGGCCCTGAGGGCAGTTACCGGTTTTCCTCCGAGTGCAAGATGATTCAGCCCTCCTGTACCCGTCACTTCTGAAATGCTTACCTGTTCCCCCTACAACTAATTTCACACTCGTTGCTGGTTATTGTTGGTGATGCTGTGAGCGCTGGGCTGTTTTCCTGGCCGGCTCCTGTGTGGTCCTACAGGAATACAGTGTCTCCGGCAGAAACAGCTCCTTTAACTGTTTAAAGTTAAATGGGAGATAATAAATTAGTTTAGGCTATGGTGATGTGTTTTATAACACGGGAGGACACGTACCTTGTGCTTGTCTTCTCAGGCATGCTTTGTGTGAAGAATTCCGAGCGTGGCTTTCTGCTGTGACCCAGATAGAGCTGGAGCCAACTATTGACATCTCCTGTGCTAAATATGAATATACTGGTCAGTCTATAAGCGATCCTTTCCCCAAAGCTTCTATAGGTGTATAGGAAACTAGAGAATAATTCATTGCATAACCCACCACAGCCCCTTTCTAGTTCCAGAGGGTCCTAGAAGCTATCAGCAGCAAACCAAAGTCTCAGAAAATGAAGTCCCAATTATGGAAAAACTCTTGCTGCAGTCACGTTGCTGATGGCTTTAACTGGGCCCAGTGTTGTTGCAAGCCCCTGCTTTTTTGGAGATGTGCAGCCCGTGTTTGCATGCCTGCTTCCATGCACGGTTATGACGTGTTCAGTTTCCAAATGCTACTATTGAGTTTGTGAAGTCCGATGCTAAAATGTCACCTTGGTGAGTCCAGGTTACAGCTGCTCCTAGCCTTTTAGTCATGAAAAATCACTGTAGGAAGGGGAAAGCTTTTACTGCTGTCTGCTCTACTTTTTAAGAGCCTTTTGCGCAACCAACTGTTGGTCCAGCTTTTCTGTTCCCAAGGCTCCCCCCCGCTCTATTCCAGCAACAAACCTATTCAAAGGGCAGTTCTGTAGTTAAAAGAGCTTGAATCATTATTTAGCTCAGGAATCTCTGTCCGCTGTGCCCGGTGACAGCCGTGGAAGGGTGGATGATGAGTTATAACTGCCCGTACCTTCAGAGTGGGCTAATCTGCCAATTGCAGTGCAATCCCACAGAAGTTAATCTTGCAAATCTTGGGCTGGTGATGCTGACAAGTGAAAATGCAGTTCTTGGAGAGGGCGTGTTTTTTCTTGTTGTATCCTTGTGGGGACAAAGCTGGGAAGCAGCCGTTGGAATGAATCATGTGTGTACTGGAAAGGCGCTACTGCAGCAAAACGTATGTAATTGCAGATGTCTTGCTGTGCCACGATGATGAGCTGGAAGGCCGGAGAATTGCTTTCATCCTGTACCTCGTGCCACCCTGGGAGAAAAGCGACGGGGGAACGCTGGACCTGTATAGCACAGATGGTAAGAGCTCCGAGCTCACCCTCAGGTGGCTGAAAAAGATGAAGCTTATGTGCCCCTTGCAGGAACTCTCTCCTCAAACAGTACAAGGAAGATAAAAGAGTTTCTCCTTAATCCAGAGAAGCTGATGTATATGTAAAATTTGCACCTTAGAGATGGGCTGTAGCAGTCAGTCTTTGCAGACAATGCTAATGGGCAACAGTAGAGAAAAGGAGAAGCTAAAGATGAGGGGAATCTTTTTTTTTCCCCCCACTTTTTTGCAAGGGCCAAGAGTGGAGGCGATGCTTGGAACTCTAAAGTGATGGGGATAACTTCCCTTTCCAGCAACAGAAGTCTGCTGATTCCTCACCAAGCCCTTGCTCTGGGCTCCATCCCTTATACCCAGGTGTCTCGCCAGCCGCAATGTCATGAAGTCAGAGAGAAATGGCAGTTTCTAGTGAGTTCCAGTTCATATCTTAACCAGAGTATGTTTTCTTCCTCCTCAGAACACTTTCAGCCACAGCAAATTGTCAAGTCATTAGTGCCTTCGTGGAACACGCTCGTTTTCTTTGAAGTGTCTCCAGTCTCTTTCCACCAGGCAAGGAGCTGTCTCTTGTTCATTTTTTGATTCTCATTGTTGTGGTTATTCACTCTGTGTGTTATTACAGTCCTGATGGGGAGGGAGAAGGGAAAGGGAGAAGTGTGGGTAGAATGGATCCTCATGCTAAGCGCTGTGTGTTAAAGGCAAGGGCTTCAAGGAGGACACGAGCTGACAAAGCCAACTTAAACCGTCACTCTAGTTTCATCATCTTGAGGGGAGAAAACTTCCATCTGTTTTGTGTTGCTCTCCTGGCAAGCCACTGCTGTGGATTTGGCTGTGGCGATGAGAGAGATTTTTGTTTGTTTGCTTTTAAACTAGCTCACATTTTTCATGCGGATGCCATGACTTTGCTCCAGAAGAGCTCCTCAGCACATCACCTTGCCCATAGGGCACTTTGCAGATACAGCTTTACCCACTCTGTAATGTAGATGTAGTGCCGTACCCTGCAGTAGAAATGCTGATACGGTTAAGTAGCACTTCATGGCACTTATCAGGAAGATGGCTGGAAACAGGATGAATAATCTGTGGAACTGCATGATACAAACCCCTGGCTGAAATTTGAAACTCCTGTGGACTTGAGAATACCATGGACTGTAACAAACAGGGCCAAAGAGCAGAAGGTTGGAGAGGAAGATCATCAGTGATGTAGACTGGCCGTGGCCTCACCTAGACTGCTTAGGGTTTTATTTTTGTGTCATTTGTGTCTTACAATTAATTAACAGAAGCATCTACTTGGTCACTGCCCTAATTGCTTTCAGGTAGTGGTTTAATCTTGTCATAAAAATCCATGTTCCACTTAACCTTGTGACTGCCTCCTACTAACCTAAACATAATCCCACACATTAGCACTATTCAGAGTCCTGTGCAGAGTCTCTGATACTGTTAACACAGGCAATGAACTCAGTTTAAATCATAAACTTATTTTTAAAATAAGCATTAATCTTAACTGGGAGTGCCATGAATCAAAGCCTCCCAGCTCTGGACCTCGCTGGTTGTGCCCAGAGTATTTGCTGAACCACTGAATCATTTCTTTGATCCTTTCGTCAGTAAAGCATAGAGCCTGCAAATTACGGTTAGAGGACCGCGTAAGGGTCAGACTGATACGAAGCCTTCGCAGCACATGCCAACCTTAAATCCCTCTCAGGCATTGGGCAAAGAGCATTTAGTCAGTACTTCCTAATAGATCTTCAGGTTTTGGCCTTCATGGTTTACATTTCTTCAGGAGATAGCAAATAAAGCTGTGGGTGTTTGCTGAGCAGAGCGGGTCCATGAGCTTCAAATGCCAGGCATTTTAATGGTTTCCATTTCCCAAGTGATTTAGGATTCGGTAGCTATTCCAAATAACCTAGAACACCTCTAAGTCATGCAAGGAAAGGGCCACTACAGCTCTGTAACAATCAATAAGAGCCAAAACCTTTTCGGAACAGACTGTGTTTCTTCCTCCTGTTCCATCAGACTGTTCTAAAAAAAAAAAAAACACAGTGCAAAGTCTTTATGTGCTATTCAAAAATTCACAACAGTTTGTGGCTTGCAACCAGTCATAAGGGGATGGCTCTCTCTTCACACTACTGTTACAGTACAGCACCCTAGAATGTGAAATTGTTCAATTTAGCCTAACGTACCTCTGCACAATATGATGAAATCAAATTTCACAGAAGCCATCACTGTGTGAAAACCAAGGGTTTCCACAGACCAGGTTAAATGCCAGGATAGAGGGGCTGCTCTTAGTCTGCTAGATAGGTGGAGAAAGAGCCAAAGGTATCAGGCAAATGCCCTTCATGATGGCTTGTGTTACAGCACTTTTTAAAAAGTAAAGGACAAAAAAGTAGACCAGTATAGTCTGCTGTGGCCCACAGATGCTCAGTGTTTTCTGAGTTTCCAGATTAAGCTGTGATGGCTCATTTTTGCAGCCTGGGGTAGCTGGTTCTTCAACAGAATAAATGGTAGAAAAATAAAATGCAGTTACTTTTAATAGCAGAATGACTCAAAGCTTTCAGAGAGAGGGAGTGGATTCTGCTGGGAGCTTGGAGTAAAAGCTTGGACTGTGATTCTTGAAACCTACAATGGACTTGAGCATCAGAGTTTGCTTTAAGCCTTCTTTCTGTAAGCCAAGAATAATCCAGCCTGGTCTAGCCCTTGTCTGACTTCTCTGTGTATGCAGTAGGCTCTCCAGAGTCAGGTCCATCTCCTACATCGAGTCTACGTGGTGCCCGTTACAGCTGGTCCTTAAATGTTTTGTAGTCTAAACAGTTAACATGCTGCTCAACGTTGTTCCAGGTGTCAGAAGTTCTGTCTGAGGAGAAGTGCCGCTTGTCAGTGAGCGGCTGGTTTCACGGCCCATCAATAGTGAGACCTGCACGCCACATGGAAGCTGCCTTGCCCAGGAGCCCACACATCCCCTATGATGTGAGTAACAAGCCTACATCTGCTTATCTGCATTTCTATTTCAGTCATGTTCCTGGAATACCTGTTACGGGATGCGCTGATGCTTGGGGATGCTTTAATCTTTAACTTATCCCATTCTCTCGTTTGGTTTCCTGCCCATAAATTCGTAGTTTGTTTCTTTCTTGTATATCTTGACTCTGTATATTTTGCATACCTACAATAGTGCAGAGAACGCAGCAAATACTCGTGGTGCAATGAAATAATGATATAAAGAAAGGAATGGAGTGTGTGTGGGGAGGAATCCAGCCCTGTGGCCAGCTGGGTAAGGGGGAATTGGGGAATCCTTTTTACTTTTGCAAGTTTAGCATTCAAATCCATTTCCCTTCCAGCATGAAATCTTATATGAGTGGATCAATCTAGTTTATTTGGACATGGACTCCCAAGCTCAAATCCAGGAGGAATTTGAGGAGCGATCAGAAATTCTCCTGAAAGATTTTCTTAAGGTAAGCCCAGTGGTTCAACCTGATGTGGTCTGCTAGAACAGGTCACAGCGCTGGCAGGTACCACATGTCATGCAGGCTGGGAGAGGCCTTGCTTGTTTGGCTGTTAACTAAAACACCTTCTAGTTTCACTCCCTAAAGGGGAATGGACCAGATGACCTCCAGAGGTCCCTTCCAACCTCACATTCTGTGATTCTGAGGGTAGATCCCCTCTGCCTGCCCATACGCTGCTGCACAGGGACTCATCAAAAATCACAAACTTTGCTTCAACATTCTTGTTTCCTGCAAGAAGCAAAGCAGAAGGATGGAAACACATGTCATCCTTCCTGCTTCCTAGCCTTGTGGTGACCAGAGTGTCCTTCCCGGTCCCTCAAGCTCTCGCAGCACTTGGGGAACCCAACCTGTGTGTGAAACAAGTGACCCATAATGGTTTGGTCTTACTTGAAAGGCTTTGCTTCTCAAGGCTGATTCACCTCTGGTTTACTGGGCATCATCCATATCTCAGTGAAACTGCATTCTCACCCAGCAGACAATCAAGTAGCATTTGATGCTTGTTGGTCACCGGCACTGAAAAGACGTGATGCCCACCCAGGCTATGCCCCTCAATTCAGCAGTCCTTAGGCACCTCAAACAAGTTAGGAAAAAAATTAGAGTGCCTTATCTGAGACTAGTCAATGACTGCTTCTAGCACACCAAGGGAGACCTGGGAGCTAAATGTTAACATTTCTGCACTATCTTTCTCTCGCAGAAAGAGAAATACCAACTACTGTGTGAAGCTTTGGAGAACAAAGACATCCAGTGGAGTAGCCGGGGGCCTGCCAATAAGAGGTGGGGAATGACAGCGCCCTGCACCTATTGATCAGGCCAAGCAGGAGCTGCCATGAGGCTGCACTGGTTGATGCTGCCCCCATGGACGTGGTCCTTGTTGGTTCCCCACTGCTGATACCTCTGCTGTCTTTCAGACTCTATGAGACAGGAGAGGAAGACAGCCTCCCTGACATCCTGAAGAAATTCCTGCAGTTCTTACACTCCGAGGCCTTGTTTTTACTGCTTTCTAACTTTACTGGCCTAAAGCTGCACTTCCTGGCTCCCTCTGATGAGGATGAAGATGCTGGGGAAGGAAGAGCAGCAGACACTGCCGGGCACAGCAGTCCCAAACCTGAGCAGGAAGAGGCTGAACAACACGCCGATAGCAATCCCCATCAGCCTGACAACATCCCTGAAGCACAAGACAGCGAGACGCAGAATGGTAAGTCAAACAGCGGCAGCGTGAAAGGACTTGAGCAGAATCCTGACATTAAGGATGCTGGCAGCAGAATTCCCAGTGATTTTCATGGAACTAGCATTTCACCTTGTGCTGCAGCCGGCACGAGGCACCAGCACAAACATGGGACTTGAAGCATGTCAGGCTGGGTATCCAAAATAAGCGACCATTGCAAAAGAATTTGGAATAAAATAATGACTAACTTGAAGATACCATTTTGAACAGACTTAAGTCTTAAGGGTGGGACTTCTGTAGGAGTCAAGGCATGGGTGAGGAGCGGGGGTGTTAATTAATTGCCCAATAATCTTTTGCCAATAGTTACACTCCTGCTTCATATAAAGCAGATTCTTGTATGAGACCAAATCAAAAGGAAGAAAGTAAACAAACCAGAAGTAAAGATAATTAGAATTAGAAAACAAATACCTAAAAATAGGATTTAACCTTTCAGAAAATGCTGCCAGCCTAAATAATCACTTAGTTGTCAGCAATGAGATATCATTGCTATAAAAGATTAGGTTAATTTTGGATTCATGGATTGGTGCTGTTTATTTAAAATGGTGGCTTTGAAGTTTAAGGGTAGAATTTTTGAAAATGCTCATCTTGTACTGAGTCAGACAAGTTAGCGGACACTGAAATAAAAGGTAATAAAAAAAATAAGTCCCACTGAAAATCCCACTAGAGCACTTACCTGGCACAAAGGCTTTGTTTTTCTGATTTCCACAGCTAGTCATTTTGCCTCTTCTATCTGCCATGTTCCCGCCGTGTGATTTTAAACTCACATATGAGGAGGGCATAGTTTGGGGCCGCATGGATTGAAAACTGAGTTAGAGCAATGAGGGGAAAAAAAAAAAAGGCTTCCCCAAATTCTGATGTACCTCCTGGGATGGCACATGAAGAGTGAGTTCAGAGCAATATCCTTCTTCACAGAAGCATCTGGTAGCTTCAGTACTTCAAGAACAGATAGGTTGCTGGCTCTTGAAGTTTGGAGCACTAGTGCAAATCTTGGGGGCAAAAAAAAACCCCAAAACAAAACGAGGAACTGGTTAAACCAAAGCACATCGCAGCTTGGCCCTTTTCAAAGAGCAAACCTTGGCCTCCCTCCTCCACATTGGTCAAAGGACATAATTTGGAGCCACCTCCGGAAAAGAAGTTAACGTGAGATCTGTGGTTTGACTTTTTCTTCCCTTCACACTTTCCTGGGGCTGGCCAACGCAGCTCCACCACGGCGTGGCTGTGCAGGGGCTTGTCCCCTACATGCCTTGGGCTTCGCAGGCGTCAGCTATTGTATGGCTTCATTGTTTTCCCTGGCTTGTTTGTTCCCCCTTCCAGGCTCAGGTACCCCTGTGTGTGCGGGGGAGCTGAGGCGCTGGACCCACGGGCACTATACTCTAGTCCATGACACTCAAGCAACAGAATTTGCTCTTGACCTGCTCTTCTTCTGTGGCTGTGAGGGTAAGTGGACAGAAAAGAGAGATCAGACTCTCCCTACAAGGTTTGCATAAAGGAAGGACTTCTGAATTCTCAGCAGTGCTACAGTAGCCAAAATTTCCCTGCTTTTTCCTACATAGAAGAGCTCTGCAGACTTTTTCCTAGTCCTCGCTTCTGTATCAGGCCTGGTTTCAATAGCCCTCACACAAGGATTTGGGGTTGTGGCCTTGGGATCAGCTTTGGCCTTTCCTGCTGGAGCCAGGAGGTGGCGCTTGGGCAGAGGGAGAGGCCGCGTCTCCCAGACCTTCCCTCACTCAGCAGTGGCTCTGGGCATGGCGGAGGGTCAGGTGGCCAGAATACCCAGTGCAAGTCTTCCATTTTGCCCCTTTTCTCATCAAAATTATCACTGCACCTCCAATTCACAAAGCCCAGGGTTTTCAAAAGTTACTTTAGGAACGTCTGGGCATTTTAGGTTGATTGCTAGTTAGATAGTGGTGAAAACAAAAATCTAAACATAAGCATTTTCGACCAGCTGAGCCCAGAATGCACGGCTGAAACCACCTGGCACATGCCAGTGATTATACTGAAAGCCTTTTGCATATCTGCTAAGGCAAAACTGCTCTACGTGTGAGCAGAGAGCCAAGCAACCTTAAATGGCCTGTCTGTGGTAAAAGGCAAATTTGGTACATTTGCTTCAAGTTGTTTCTAATTTGAAAAAAAAAAAAATAGACTGGCAGGAGATAAATTGGGGATCGTCCTGTCTCCAGGAACTGTGGGGAGTGGGGTGGAAAAACGGCATCTCCAGGAAGGCTGTATGGAGCCTGGACAGTGCTGAACTTTCTAAGAATCTTTCTTTTCTATTTTAAGACTGGGATCCAGAATATGGTGGCTTTACTTCCTACATCGCGAAAGGTGAAGATGAAGAGGTAAGGCCCTTGGCTGCTAGCTGCAAATTAGATAAAATTGTTGAGGGTGGAGAGCCATAATTACACTTTGTCATAATGCTAACATCATCCTGAGGGTGCTCGGTCTCGCACCCGCCTGAATTACCTACCGCTCGTGGGCGTAGCTCTGGCTTCAGCTTTGGGAGGCTAGTGTTCACCATACAGCTTAAGGCTCGGGCCCTGACAGTGTCTAATACCACCTGCGCCTGGTGGCATTTGGGAAGCCTCAGAGGGACACAAAGCTGTAGCAGAGATGGTGCTTTTCCGGGGAAGTGCTGTTTACTAGGGTCACATTCAGTATCAGTACTAGTGAGAGTGCTGAGCAGACATAAGAAGTCCAGAATCCCTTTCTAACAACTGCTTCAGGTTGAGGGGTATTAAAATGAAAATAGTGACATAGTTCATTTTCCAACAGCAGACCTTTGTTCTGACTAGCTTTTGAAATGGTTTTGTTTCTTTCTTGCTAGGAATGATACCAAAGCCATTTTTGTGACACTGATTTCCTCCCTTACTTTCATTCCTTCTAGCTGCTGACAGTGAATCCAGAGGACAACTGCTTGGCCTTAGTTTATAGAGACAAAGAAACTATGAAGTTTGTGAAATACATCAATCATCATAGCTTGGCTCGCCTGAAAAAGCATCCGAACAGAACGGGATTTTGGGATTTTTCCTTTGTCTATTACGAGTGATGGTGCAGAGCGTGACCGTCACACAGAAAACGGTGGTGGTGGTGGGCGGGGGGCAGGTTTCTACCCCGGCGTTCAGCTGGGGCCTGTCTAAGCCCAGACAAATGTGGCTGCTGCCAACTTCATCACACTGTACGGGCCGTTCCCTGCTAAGTAGGGTCCAGGTGACTTCTTTATTAACTGTACAAATGGAAATTCAGTCTCCTCCCAAGTGCTTTGTAACACGCACTCTCGACTGCTTTTAATGCTACGTGGAAGGGGGTCATCGTCACGCAACTCTGTCAGCTTTCCAGCTGTTCTCTTGTGGAAATAGCACGGTGGGATGCATCTCTAACCTGTCAGGGTGAAAATTACAACTGTGCATTGCCCCAAGCTGATGACTGATTTTATTAAAAAAAAAAAAAAGGAAATGGGTCAGCTAAATGCTTCAAAGTCTGGTTGGGCAAGTTTTGTTACAAAATGCCCAAGACATTTTCTGGGGCTTAGCTGCGTTCGCTGTTTGTAGAGGCAGAAATAAAGGAGCTGCCATGGGAAATAGGAGGTTTTTCCAGCTGCACAACTCTCTGGAGTTGGGAAGGAAGACAGCGAGGCTATAGAGCTGCTGGCATTGACGAGGACTTGGCACTGTAACAAGGAGCAGGACTTTATTATGCTAAATGCTGCGCAGACAGACCCAGATGCTGCCCTTTCTCCAAAGAATTTACAAGCTAAACAGACGAGAGAACGCTCCTGCGTCCTTCTCTACTTGTGTGGGTACCTGGATGGCTCCGTGCTTCAGCTGTGGAAGGGTTGTGGCCTCAGAACACGGGAGGTGGGCTGGCAGCAGGAGGGCGGTCACTCACCTCTCCCTGGCTCGTCATCCACAGGCAGTAGGAGGGTCCCCAACAGCATAGCCTCGCGTCGCATTAGCTTTGTCCTGGGGTCTGCAAAGCTCCAACATGGCTTCTGTCACTGGAGATCAGCTCAGATCTTTCCAGGGAGCAGATCCACAGCTCCTGTGGTAAACTGCAAGAAGGGCGGTGGTCTTGGTGCAGTACCTCCCCCCGCTACACACTTTCAGCACTGCTCACCTGCCCCACGGTCGCTGCAAGCAGGACTCTGCCAGACTGCAGCGTGCAGCCCACCAAAGGTGCTGTTGCAGAGCAGCGCTGGTTGCTTCGGGAGGCAGAACACCCCGCTGGAGGCTCGGCGCCAGCCTGCAGGTGCTTGCCTGAAAGTTTTACTTTTTGGCAACGAAGAGGCACAGGTGTACTTTTCAGCTCATCCAAGCCAGACAGTGCAGGCCATGGGCTTGCAGTGAGCTGGGTGGGGAGAGCGTGTGTGCGTTATTTTTCCTCCTGCCTCTCTTGGGTTGGGAGAGGGTAGCTTTGGATTAGTCTGCTGCCTCTCCAGTTCCAGGCCTGTTGAAGACCGGCGCAGAGGTGTAAGACCACGGCTGGCCGCAGAGCAGCAGTAAGCTCACAGCAAGGCTGGCTGTGTGGGCATGTAAATACTCTGCACCCCTCTCAGCACTGCAGCAGGACATCCTTCGGACATGCCTTCGTGAAGATACAGGAGCAACAACCTTCAGCTGGGATCCCAACACACAAGGTTTGAAAAGGAACCACTGAACCGTGAAGCTGCTGCCATTGCTTCTAAAATGAAAGGCGTCTCATGCCCCGCTGATGCCAGAGCAAGGGGAGAACACAGCCGTTTAGAGCCTGATGCACCGGAGTGTATGGTTTCAGTGTCAGTCCCATCCTGGACTACGAGCAGTTGCTCGGTTCTAGCCTTTCCCTCCCGCACCACTGGGCAGGGAAAACAGCTGGAACGTAGTTGCTCCAAGCTGCTATTGCAAGATCTACGCCGCCTTGTTCATATTCTGACTTGTCTCCCCAAGCTGGCTTCTCCGTGCACTGCCAAGACTTTCTTGCTTGGTTTTAATCTTCCTTTGCTACTGTTTTATGCTACTTACAAAGACAAGGGGATGAAGCTAGAAACAGATCCTGAAGTGAGGACAGGACTCCCTTCTGTGTGAATCACTGGTTTCTGAGGCACTCTGCTGCAGCTATTCTTGGGGAGAAAGAAGTTCTTATTCTGAACTGCTCCAGTAGAAAGAGACAAGTAGTGGAGGTTTCAAAGAAAAGAAAAAAAAAGCAAAATTGTTTGGGTCGTTTCGAACAAAGGTGACAGACACCACAGCTATTCACAGCATAGTCAGCTAGGCAAAGTGGGGAGTAACTTAATTAACAAAACAAAGTTACTTATTCTACTGCATTACCAACCTAAGAGTGTGCTTGGTAGATCCTGAAACAGCCTCCCAGAAGACTGGGAAGAAGCCGGGCTCTCTGAAGCTTGCTGCTTTTTAAGAATAAACAATACACTAGAGGGCATACCAGCCTCTACTTGAGCAAGCCCGTACCTATCTAATCGCACACGGAACCACCCTTCTGCCTCCGGTGACCGAGATGAAGTAATTTAAGAAGCCAAATTTGCAGCTAGCATTCAAAGATTTAAAAATCAACACGTCTCTGCTCTCCTGCCCTTCCTGTTCTGTCCCGAAAGCCAAAGGCAGCCCCACACATGGCTGGGGCGCAGGTACAGGGGAGACGCCGCTTGCCGAAATTTCAAATGACATGAGCTACTGGGGGAGAGGGGTCTTCCTTTAGACTGTGCCGATAATGGGAGCCCTCTCTGTAGCTGCTCTTGCTGGATACAAATTTGAATTTACAATTAGGTGTGGCTGCTTGCAAAGTACTCTGATCATTATGGAAAGGAATATGAAATATATACATACCCACAAAATGAGTAAGCAGGACAATATAGAAAAATAGGATTGAGAACAGTAAGTGAACGGAGTGTGAGCAAGAGAGAACAGAAGCGTCATACCGGGCACAAGATGGCCTCATGCAGACATCGATCAGCTCGGCTGTACAGGGACACACGTTTCCCACCAGCTGGCTGCACCTCCAAAGCCTGGCATCTGCTGCGGGGTACCGGCAGCTTTCAGTTACTGAAGCGCCGAGTTACGCAAATACTTCACAACAAATCTTTCGGGATTTGGTAGTTATCAGTTTGCCAAGTAGCTGAAAACAGGAACAATTCAATATGGAGCAAGGTAAAACAGTTTAGCTGTGGACCAGACTAAAGGAATAGTTTCGGCATTCATAAACATGCAGCAAAGTTCTGACATCGGGTATTCAGTGAATTAGTATTAAGTAAGATGAGCAGCAATCCACAGGACTTGAGACAGGCTAAGGTCAGATAACCTGTTGTCAAGGGTCAGTTCCAATTGTTTTGTTTTGTTGTTTTGTTTTTTTTAAACTCCAAACTGGAACTTGAACTAGGACATTGAAAATCACTGTTACACAGATCCCTCTTCAGCGGGCGCTGATCCAGCAGGGTGCTTCTGCAGTGTGTTTCCCAGGCAGCGAAGGGCCGTATGAGGAAGGCTCCAGCCCAAACTGAAGTGCCCCAGCGGGGCAGGACCGTGGTCTAGACCTGATCCCCAGCGCACGTACCGAGGCGCGGTGCCATCTAAGCAGCCTTGCCCGTGAATTTTTAGCAACACGCAGCTCTACCAGTGTGGTTTCAGAGGTTGTTCTGTACTTGACCAGCAACTTAACCTGCTGTGACCAGTTCCCTCCCGTACCCGAGATCGCTAGGTGTTAGTCCTGGGCTGAATCGTACCAGTGGGGACTGTTCCCACTGATCTCCTGGTGCGGGTTCAGCTTGCATCAGCCGGCTGCTGCGCGCCAGCCAAGGGCTGCTTTATTTCAACAGGCAACTGCGAACCCGGTATCACTTCAGCTTACGGGACATGGATTTTACATTTGGCAGAGATAAAAGTTGTTTTTATGGGAAAATAGATGACAAATTTGTTGTCAGAAACTCAGCCAGGGGAAATGAGCCTTATCAGAGGCCTGGACTGCGACCGAAGGACGGACCTCGCTGCCAAGAGCAAAACAGAGCTGGGACTGGAAGTGCCTGGTGTGTAGCCCTGAAAGTCAGGCTGATGGGAAAGCTGCTTTCTGATCAGAGCCACTCTCTTATCATTGAATGGACTACGTAAATGTAAGTAAGCAAGCATTAGGATTTTGAACGTGAAGAACAAAAGAAGAGGTTGAAACAGTGGGAACAGGTACAGCAGGTGGCAGAAAGCCCAGCACTTATGCCAGGAGACTGTTCCATAATCAAGCCTTAAAGCTCGCTTGCTTAGAACAGCATGGGTGGCTCACCACCCCTTTTACCAAAGAGCTGGATTTGACTAACGACCAGGTTCTTAAAAGGATTCAAATGAGCTCCCGCTGCAGATCTGAAGTGACAGAGATCTCTGCTTTTGGCAGCGCAGTTCTCTGTACTGAAGGGGCTGAAGCAGCGGCAAGAGGCCGTTTTGGGGATTAAAATATTGCAAGAATTACGTTCCCCATCCAACTAGTTGCATGCTCACCAATTGCTCTGTAACAAATGGTGGGCTGCTGGCTTTAGCTCAGTAGTGGCAAGTAAGAGACAGACCAGTTACAGGACACGAACACTGACAGCCCCGACAAGCTACCCAAGAACTTCGCTTCACAGAGGTGGACCGTCTCCCCCCTGCTGCAAACACCGATCCACACAGTGGTAATGTGATGAATGGTGCGGGAGCTAGGAGCACTGGGGCCCAACCTCCATCCCGCGCAAGATATTTTTAGCTTCTGGAAGAAATTTGCTTTGGCAAAGGTTCTAAAATATCTTTAGATCTCAGATACAGCCTTACTGTAATATTTTAATGCAATTCTAAGAAATCCCACAATTAATAAACAGGTTTGAGCCAGGAGCCAAGAGATTTTTCAATACCTTCTTCTTTTGATCCCATTAAGCACTGCCAGCTCTTCATAAGTATGCACCAGCTTGGGTGTGTAGTTTGTGTTTGTTGTTCCTGAAATGCGCCCTTGTCCACCTCAGTACCTGCAGTTTTTTCCAGCAGCGGCACCACGGAACCAGTAGCTGGAAGCAAAACTTCCTGCAATCCAGGTGTAGGGAGAGTGTCGGATATGAAACAGACTGCTTCCTACCTGTGTGGATCGTGCAGCTGGACGGCTTTCAAAGATCTTCTGGCTTAAAAGCCAGCGAAGAAATGTTATCCCTTTCGTGCTTCTAGTGCACCAAATTGCAGTTACCTAGAAAGCTGCACATCCCTGCAATGAAACCCGGGATTCTCCGACACAGAGAGTTTAAGTGCTTGGTGCGCACAGAGACTACGCCGCAAAACCAGAAAAGTGGTGTTTTTTTTTCTTCCAACAAATACACTTAACCATATGCATATCCCCAACTAAATCAGACCAAAAGCAGACAAACCAGCCTATGTTTTAATGGAAAAGGCCGATGCCTTAACTACAAAATATATTAAAATACATAAATAAGTTACTGTAAGAAAAATAACTGTTCCAAGGTTATACCTCCATCTTGCATAAATATCACATCTGCACTTAAACTCTGATGCTTTCTTCATGAAGCTTGCTGTCCTTTGGCCTGTGTAATAACATTTACTGCCCGATGGCTTAACTAAAATGCTACCTTTGCAATTACTTCACCGTACAGTGGAGTAGGGGACTGAATTAACCGCTTGTCATTACTGGTCTGTTATCTGCCCGCTGCGTGGAAACACTGCCTCTGTGCAGCTGCTGCTCCTCCCGTCATTTTAGGAAGAGGCTGTTCCCACACACATGATCCTGAACAGCATGTTAAAGTTGTTGCTTCTTATTGCGTCCCGACAAGCACTGATCACTTGTGTTTTAGGTTTGCCAACTGTAAAGAGAAAAAAAGGAAAAGAAAAAACACTTCAGTTACTGAGTAAGAAACTGGTAAAAATACTTATTAGGTCTAGTCTCAAAATTTAGCACTTTCTTTCAAATATTTTCAAACACACTGAAGTACCACCTTTTTTCTAATACATAAACAAAATCCTTTCTTTAAAGAATTTTCTGCAGTGTCGTTATAGTAGAGCTTAAAGGGATTGTTGAAAGGGGAATGCTATAAACACATTAAAAAATACCTCCTTCCTCAAAGACCTACAGAACTAATAATATAGATAAACAGCCTTGCTTAAGTTGAGAGCTTTTTTTTTTAAAGCAGAATTATAAATGAAGAACTGAAACACTGCTTTAAAAATGTTTTTTAAATTGTGTTCAACAAAACTAGTGATTTCTATCCCACTGCTTTGAACTGTTCTTTCTAAAATGGTGATCCCAGATGATACTGGACACTCACAGTTCACTGTCACAGGCAATTGGCTATGAAAGATTACTTCTACTAATTTAGCTTCAGGCCAAAAATCCTGAAGTCACTTAACTAACCCAGGTGGCCTCTGAAACACGTTACCTGCCTCAGGGGGGTCCAAGACTCCCCGTTCCCTCCAAACACACACACTTACCACGTAACCGCCCAGCCCTCTGGATTGCCTGATTCACAGCTTTCAGGTTATTCAACAGCTCCGTGTGGTTGTTGCAACGAATTTTGTATTGATTTATTAAATCTCTGTTAAGATCATACAGCTCGATGTACCGTGTCTTCATGTTTTTCCTGGGGGAACAATCAGTCCAGTTATTTGCATCTCTGGGGACAAGAGCGTCATTCCTGGTTTGTCAATATAAAGGTGTAGCAATACATGGTTGTGATGGCTACCATGGTTACCTGCATGTCTTCCAGCTACAAGACAACAGACTTGTCTAGACATGTTGGTTATACTCATTATTTTACTGAAAAAAAAAAAAGGTCTATTGTTGCAGTTACTTTATTCGGCAACCCAAAGAGGAGATGCCACTTTCCCCAGTGAAAGTAACACTGCCCTGTGTTAGCTAAGACCTCTTTACTGCTGCTCTTGACAGTACAGATAGGACATCAGCAGAACACAGCAAGTCAGAGTGAAAGGACTGACACCTAAAATTTCTTTCTTGGTGTTCTCAAGAGTTCACACACCACGGACAGCTTTTATCGTCTTCTTCCCTTGCTGTATCTCTTCTAATTATCTCACCATCTTGAGGTTGATTCACCCACCAGCTCCATGCTAAGCCCCTACCTCTGCCCTTTTGTCTTCCCCAGGCTGGTTTTCCACCTAAAGAACAAGACAAGGCTCAATGAGAGCTCATGGTGGGACCAGCAAAGGTACCAATTCTACATCAAGAGTTGTAACTAGGCAACCTCTTTATCACACAAGTGGTTTTTTGTGCTCTTTTCTGCCTGAAAAACAAAGAAAAACAAAGACTGGCTGTTCTAAACCCAAAACACACAAGCTAAGCAGCTGTTGCTCACATGTCTCCCAGGAGTCGCCCGTCTTCCGCCTGAACCAGCATGCTGCGGATGAGGTTGGAGTGTTCAGCCATGTCGGCAGTGAGCCTCTGATTCACCGCGTGGTGTTCGTCCACCTGTCCAAGGCAAACAGTCATGAGAAAGGGCCCCCGGCACTCTGTGCGTACAGGTAATTGTTTAAGCTAAACCTTGGCCCAGTGTAATAGGAAATAACATCCCAACTTAACCTACCAGCATCCCTGGGACCATTCTCCTTCCCCTCACCCCATGGCTGCCAGAGCGGTACCCTGTCCCTCAGAAGGGAGTGATCAGGCCGAGATACAGACCTTACTCCCTGACCCAAACCCACAGCTCAATCTCCCAGACAACATATTTACGTTATTCTGAACAATTAACTGCTGGGGACCGAGGGTCTGTTCCACAGAACACAGAATAAACAGAAAGCTGAGGGTGTCCCATTGTCTTTGCACAGAATATACAGCGAGCCATCGCTGGCTGATTTCCACGAAGAAGATAAAGCAGTTTAGAGATCCTGTCATACAAATGCCCCCAGTGACTGCTTAGCTGACAATTTAAAAATGCCCGATGCCTCCTCACCTTGACCAACACTTTCCGCAGCTCCTCAAAATACGCAGGGAAATCTGCTTCCACCTGCAAATCTTCGATGGCCAGAAAGGAGGCCATTGACTGGATAATGTCACCAGCCAGATCAATATCATCCGTGTTGATGGCAATCTGTCAGACAGGAAAGAAGGCACTTCAGCGCTCTTCCATGCCAAAACATCCCCCAGAATTGCCCAGCAGGACTGCCTCTCCAACAGTTACTCAGGCCCAAGGCAGTTCATTCTATCAAGAGGCAAAATTGTTGCATGAGCAAGCTCTACAGCTTTAAGTAGATAAGGAGACAGTGATTTCAAAGGGGCTTTTATTCAGGCCTGGGGCAAAGAGGCATCTGTGCATCCAGGACCAGTGAAAGAGTTAGAGGCAGCCTTTGCACCTCAAATTATGGCTCCCTGAAACCACTCTGTGTGGGAACAAATACCTTCCTACAGACCCGTAAGCTAAGCAGTTTTCTTCGTTACCCGGCTCTGGAATTTTACCCACTAACAGTAAACAGACCCAGAAGTTTCCAAAAACGTCCCTAGAACATGAGGGCTTCCTCTGCCTGTTCAATCCTGCTTCATTTTTACTTCCTCATGTTGGCACCACCCTTAAGTTTCACTGGAGTATAATTAAACGGGTGTTCCCCTTGTCCATGAAGGTACTCACCTCTCCGCCGGGCTTGATTTTGATGCAGAGCTGTCCTGCATTACGAAGGGAAGTGAAGTAAACCTGAAAGGGAGCACTCTGAAACTCTGCATCCTCTGGTAGCAAGAAGCTCTGATTCAGCCACATAACCACCTTGCAAAAATAAAATGAAAAGCATCAGCCATCTCCTGTGTGGAAAGCCTGGAGAACCACACAACGTCCCTGCATGCAATGTGCACCAGGGCTCTCTGTTCAGGGTACCGTGGAAATTTCGTTTACTAAATTCCATCCCCTAAACCCACATCATGAACTTGTTAGAATGGGGGCAGTTGATTCCCTGCTCCAAAGCTGAATATTTGTAACAAAATCAAGTCCAACAACCAAAGACCACAGCCCAAGGTCAAAACAAAAGTCCAGGCCTGGAGACCAGAGAAGGCTGGGAAGCAAGGCTTGGTTCTACCGCAAGAATTTAAAGGAAATTTTCATTTCTTCTTGGTTTTTGCCTTGGCCATTTAAGGCAGTAAAGGTCATGCAAATATGGCAGAACCCTACAGTTATGAGGGAAATGACCAGCTCTAATTACTGCCATCCCACAATTCAGATCTTTTAGAACCAAAGCTACAGCACTGCTGCTCCTCTGTTGTGAAACTGAGCCATTACCTGGGCACTGTACTGCCTTTTTCCTGTTCTCTGCCCGTTTACAAAATTCATCACTCACTACAGGGCTCCTGCTGCTGGCATTCCATCAACTGCCACACAGCAAACAATTTAATATCTGAAACGTCTCATGTTCGCAGGCCATTAGTTCCTGCAGCTGCAGGAATTCCTGAAGCAGGGAATGCCTCAGTTGAGGTATCTTTTAAAGAAGGAAAAAAACCACCGATTCAAGTTGTAATACACAGACTCCAAAGGCCAGCAGCGCAGTTCACTGCATCGTTTTTCCTTTGGTCTCGGCAATCTCAAGCTAATTGCAAACCCTCCACCTGCAGTATCTGTACGCAGGACCCGGAAATAGGAAGCAGAGCAGAAACTCACCCTTTGCGGCCTCTCATTCGTTGTACAGTTAACAAAGCTCAGCGGCTTTGTGGCCGAGTCCGGGCTGCTCAGGGCATACATGGAAAAGCGGGGAAGCTGTCTTGTCAACTCAAATACATGGAACTGTGTGCTGGAAGCAATCCAAAGGAAAAATAGAGACAGTTACTAACATACTAAGGATTCACCTATTGCAACGGTTCCTGGTCCTTCTTTAGCTGGCTACTGACAGCAGCTTCCAGCTATGTAATCAGCTGCTCATCGTTTCCCAGAAAAAACACTGCAACTTGGAAATTCCAGGCTTATCCCATCACAAGGTTGAATGATCCCTCCCTACTGCTTACATTTTCCATAATCCTTCCAATGAAATATATTCTCTAGGCTAACACATTTAAGATCTTACTATGTGATTGAGTATTTTCTTTACAGGTTCAGTGAAGTCTTATTAAAAGCAATAATAATGACAAATAGAGAAAACAAAAAGGGAATTCAGTCCCATACATTCTTTCTGCAGTGGTTGGCTAGCTCTCAAAATATGCCTCCCTGTTCAGGGAAAGGATGCTGCTCCGTGGGGCACCTCCAGCTCTGGCCCATGGGAGCCGGGAGAAAGTTAGTGTCAAGTGCATATGAAGAGACGTGTGTGCATATGAAGAGACATTTTATTTCTATGGGAAACTGGAAAAGGGTTGTCTTGAAATCAGGCATACGCTACTTTCTACTTGCCCTGAAGACAAATGGGTTCAGGGTTACTTCGTAGCTTGAAAGACACCACTGTGCCTCCAGGCCTGCTCAGGTACTGCATCCAGAGCAGCCACCATTCAGGCCCGGGAGAGGCAGCCTCTTGGAGCAGGCTGCCTGGATACAGCCTCTACCTCTGCCAGCTCCCTCCAGAGACCCACCGTAAGGGATCTCCTGGACAAGAAATGCTCACTGTTCCCCTAAAGGCAGAGCCAGTGCACAGCACGTCCCAGGGATTCCAGAGCATTTAGACTTTGTCTGGAGAAGAGCTCACCACAGCTGCAAGAGCGTTTTTAAGAAAGCATTCCAGCTCTCCTTCCAGTAACACAGAGAAGTGGGGCACCAGGGAATTAACGGTGCACTTCCCACGGGACAAGCATGAAGCCACATCATTGCTGTTTCCTGGTCACACAGTTGACTCTGGAGACCAGCAGAGATCACAACACGAAACTCACCTGTTCCTGTAACCCACAAAGGCTTTGATGTGCAAATCCACAGGGACATCTTTGGGTGGAGTAAGGGGAACACGAACACAACCGGAGAGGTTCTGGAGACTGGGATGTACCACGTGGCTCTCTCCTTCAAATATGCCCTCAGCAAAGATCAGCACAGCACGGATGATTGTGTCTTAGCAACAGGAAGAAAAAGCAGTTCCTAAATTAACAGCTGTCCTTTGGCAACAAACCACCACTCTTTTCAGAATTAAGCACAGCCAACTCTTTACACCCCTCCTCTGAATTGTTAAAATATCCCAGATGACCGGCACTACCACGTCTGGAGCTGACTGCATCCTCAGCACGCCTGGTGCTAGGTGAATTCGCTACCTTGGCATAGTTCCAGTTTTGCATAAAAGCCAGCTGAGGTCCAGCTGCATTCTTGCAACACCCTCACTAACACAGCTGTAGGTTAATGTTTAGAGTCAACACAAGGAGTGTTGCAGGGATCACCAAGACTCATTTCACCCAAGTTAAATGTTAATTGCCTTGGAAAATAACACATTACAGGAAACAAATTCCATCTCTCCCCTGAGACCCATCAAAGGAACACAGCTTGATTCAAAACTCTGTGAAAGGAAAGCAACCACAAAGGGGAAATTACAGACAATAAAGGGGAGACAGGCAAATCATCAGCTAAATATAACTAAACGTTTGCATGAATTTACATGAAATGAATGTCAATGGTTGCAGGTTACCACTCACCATTTGTGGTGGAAATAGACAGCTCCACATGGGCAGACTGGCTGTCAGAGCCCAGATGAACTGAGAGGGCTGTCTGGAGTTGGGTATTTGCTGGAATCACACCTCTCTGCCCATCAGCTTCCTTCAATTGAGCATTCAGTTCAGCCTGTTGCAAAACACATACCCTTCAGTATCAGAATTTCAAGATTTTCATTCAAGCAACCTAGAAAACATACACGTAAGTCAGTTCTTTTTTCTTGCAGGAGAAGGTTGTGCTACAGCAATTCCCAGACACTTCACATTGCTATGAACAGCGGTTGGATTAGGCATGGAGCTGTGGACACCTGTGCTACAACTTGTTCAAGTGCTTTACTGTCGGTGGAGCTCAGCTCTGTACCCAAACCTTTATTCAGAAAAGCACTTAACATATATTAAATTTTAAGCACAAGCTTATATAATTCCATGCTTTTGCTATGGTGGTCATTTACTGTTCAAATATGAGTCCCCTCTTTCCTCAGACCATTTTTCGAAGCTCTCTATTTCTGCACCTCCATCATCAAGCCAACAAGTGCGCTTCCTACACGCTGACAGTGTTCCCATTCACCTGATCCTCTCAAACCATCAAGCCAACAAGTGCGCTTCCTACACCCTGGCAGTGTTCCCATTCACCTGATCCTCTCAAACAATCCCCTCTGACCCCCGAGTTGGTTCATGCATTGAAAATTACAATTTGCAGTCATAAGCCAAAGCACAGGGCTGAACAGAATCCAATTCCAAACACAACTGCTCTGGCAAGACGAAGGAGCAAGGAAAGTGTTACTTATTAAAATACAAAAAGCAAGTTCTGAACTTGCACAAGGAGCAAGCCAGATGCAGAAGCAGGAAACCCTAGCAGACAATCTCGCTGCATCCTAGCAGGTTACAGCTCTGACTTGTCTGGACTGCCCTATGACCACTTCCCACATTACTCCGGATTTAAAGCAATAGAAAGGTGTGTTTTGGCCGTAGACATTGTTGAAGTAGTACCTTTGCATTTTCCTCATAATTTCTTAATTCCAGCAGCAGATTTTGTTTCTTTTGACTAAGTTCTCGGATCAGATCCTGCTCAGCACTTGTATCCATTAGGCTTCCTTTCATCTCCTCACCTCCTGGCAGATAGCCTCGGACTGTACAGAAACAAAACATAGCCAAAGCCTTTCACAGCCTCCCCAAAACTTTAGTTTCTGTAACAAGACCCCCTTGCACCACCTCAGCAGCAGACACTGATTCTGGTCTTCAGCTGGTACCATTCAGCTGAAAACCTGGGCATTGATTTACACCCACAGAGGCTTTGACTCTCCTGGTGATCAGGACAAGAGAACTGCACATTTAAAAGAAGAAAAAAGGTGAATTTCCACCCTGTCTTTAAGCTGTCTTCACCTGACCAGACAAGTGCAGAGCCCCGTCCTTTTGCGAGAGGATTCCCACTGCAATCATTGTTTCAGGCGCTTAGGCAAGTTTGCAATTATGCAAAATTAATAAAACGTGTTCCTGGATTTCTAGAGCTGGTCAGAGGAGTTGTTACTCTGTCTGGAGGTGACTGTAAGTCACTGTCAATCAGCCAGTAAACAAGATTTACCCACATTAGTTTTTCCCCAAATCAAGGGATACTTCACTTCAAGGGGTAAGACCTGTTTCCCAGTAGCCCAGTGGAGCAGAGAGTTATGGAAATATCTCCAACTGCCTGTGGAGACAGAAAAGCTGAACAGATGATGAGACAAAGACACTTGCTATAAACTTCCATTTTGCTCTAGGGCTGTGTGCTCTGGTTGCAGCTGACAATGAAAGCCAGGGACAAAAAAAATCTAATACCTGCAAAGAATATGCTGCCTGACTATGTAACCCCAGTAAAAAGATGCAGGGAACTTGAAAAGCATTTAGCATGCACACTGTCCTCCAACGAAAGGACCCACTTTATTATTTCTGAGTGAATCATTCATTTAAAATGAGAGCAAGACAGAAAATACACTGGCACACAGAAGAACGCCTCATGTGAAAGGATGCTGGCCCTAAACAGAACTCTAATGACAAGGACTATGAGAATGCATTGTCCACATAACCCCAACAACAGGGCTATTACTATTTAATAATGCCTGAAAGCTCCAGCCAAAAGGGATCCCCATTGTGCCAAGGTTTGTTTATGATGTACCCATCAGAAGAGCGTGATCATGTTCAGTGTTATTAACCTACTCAGCTCTGCTGGGACAAGGTATCCTCAGAACTGAGTACAATGCTCCCCTTCTCTAAGCTTGGGAATGCTAGGACAAGGTATCCTCAGAACTGTGTACAATGCTCCCCTTCTCTAAGCTTGGGAAAAAGGTTTATATGCTGAAGCCCAAGCGCAGCGCATCCCCACAGCCTGTGATTAAGACAGACAGCAAAACACTGTGCTATTTAACAAGGACAGGCTTTTGTTCCAAATGAGTTGTGCCAGACCTGCTTGTCTCAGGCCACTGACGCCAAGCAGTCGGATAATCACACCAGTGTCTTTCCTGGAGCCATCCCTGTAAATTCATGCTGAGCTTATTTAAATAATCTGTGATCATATTTGTCTCCACTCACATGTAACCAGGTGGAATGCAAGTAACCATTCTTGAATGCACGGTGGGATAAATCCACCAGTCCAGTCTCAGGATAGCATTTTCCAGCAAACAAAGGACTGTTAACATCTACAACTTCTAACCATCTTTAGAAGAAAACCAAAACACAGACACCCTTAGATCTCTAAACCCCTTTACCTGCTGTAAAGCGACCAAAGAATTATCACATATAGGAAAAAAGATTTCCTATACATTCATCTATCATAATGTTGCCTGAAGAACCACAGTCTGTACTGAATATAGTTATCTTTGCATTATTAGGATGGGACTTCTTCCGTCAGGCAAATGAATTTTGATGGCTTCTTGAATCATATGAAACACACGCTGATTATCACAGAGAAGGCAATATTCAAAATCCTGTGTGCACAGAGCATAACTCTTAAAATTCCCTTAACTTGGCATAAAGTGAAGGGAATTTGGCACACAAAAATGCCTGTGGAACCGAAACAACGTTTAGCTAATCTGAGATGATGTGATGTGCCTGATATTATTGTGTAATAAATTAATATTCTGAACAATGCTCTTACCTTCACCATCAACTGAACAGCAGATTAACTGGGTGCTCCCATCCATTCTGTAATCCCCCTCCACAACTCCTGCAATTGAGGAAGCAAAGTTGTCCTTAAAGATGACCTCCCCAGTTCGGTCACTGCGTGCATCAACCTGGAACAACAGAGAGAGTTCCAAGGCACAGCATGAACAGAAAAGCTAACTCCAAAATATATGTCATGCTGTACTCCGAGCTGTTAACTGAAAGCCAGCTCCTCTCATGGAACTGCAGGTGAACTTGCAGCTCTGCTGATCAGACCACCACACATGAAAAAAACACCATCAAGAAATGACCTCTAGACAGACTCAGCTAGAAGGAACTGCTCTTCAGAGATGCTTCCCTAAGTTACAAACAAGAGGAAGGGCAGAAGGGGACTGCAAGTCTGCACCGGGAAGGTTATGCACACATGAATGCAGCAACGATGGGACTGAACCTTAATGCAGTATTTACAATCTCTCTTCTTAGCTGCAGCCCCTATGTGGTGAATTATTTTTATATACAAATACCACAACCTTTAATTATCTTCCATTGGAGAAGAATGGCGAGAGGGACTCAGTTCCGTGCAGTGTCTTTTCCAAAGCACGGGACCCAGCACTACTCTTTCTAGGAGCTAGGGACTGTTTCAGACCAACAAGCAGGGTAGAGACTGCCAGTGAAAAAGAACAGAAAAAGGAGTAAAGCAAGGAGAGGTTCTCTCTTTAACAATGTTACATACCTAATCCAACATAAGTTACAACATATCTGGGCTCTAGACTGCCAGCTTGATATGAAGTTAATTAAATTCCCCCAGGCTAATGAGAGTAATGAGAGGTGTGAAGAAAAAAGCATAGCTTTACAAAAAAAACTGGCAAGCTGCATCCAGGAGAGATTTGGAAGCTAGAACAGTCATTTCTGGCAAAGGGGAATACCAAGCAACAGGCTTAAGAGACTAGGAATGAGCTGTATAGAACGCCTTTACATAAAATTAAATAACGCTGGATTAATCCTGCCATAGTCAAGACTGACGCTGCTCTCCTGTTACATAACCGCTTTGTCTTCCCTGTAGTCCGAGAACATTCAGGAAACGTCGAGGAGGATTATTAGCATGTGCTCAAGACACAGCTGAAGAGAGACACTCAAGAGCTCTAGGATGTGGCATATGATCTCCGCTACCATGGAAACAACTTACCACTCCTTAGCAATTGACTCTGAGCTAAGCAGAGGAAGCCGCTTTTCTCTGATCTTGCACTTGGCACAGGATTCAGCAGCCGAACTAGGTTTACTGCAATAGTTCTTTAGCACATGGTTTTCAACAGTCTTTTTAATTTTTTGGCTTTCAAACAATTTAACAGCCTTGTTCAAACACAGCTTCCAGATTTAGAGCTCCTCATTCCCCCTCTGTATAAACTCACCTTTCCATTGGACCAGCCAGTGATCAACTCACACACACCATCAGAGTTCAGGTCAAACGCATGTATGCTCATTGCGTGGTTTTTAGACTGTGGACAGAAAACAAAGAACAAATTAAGCTTGGGTACATTTTCAAAATTGCACATGCTTGACACATGTAAGACACTGGATTATGAGACTGCAGAGTTTACAGAAAGGAATAGAAAAATGTCTCTTAACAGGAAGTTTGAGCATCACTATCTATAAGGTCACACACATCTCTGAAATCTTAGCCCCTGCATTACAAATCTAGTCCACTGCTCTCAAAGGACCTGATCTTTCCTTTAAATACATTTTTATCCAAGCAGATGATTAGAACTCACAAAAACAAAGTGTAAAAAGCCAAATTCTCTGGGGCGGGGGGGAAATATCAGGGCTTCAACACTGTCATAAAATGAGACAGCTGAGGAAAGCCATTGGCCTCTTCCTGCCGCCTCCCAAGGAGTCCTTTCACTTATTACTATTACATAGACAGTTCTAATCCATGTTATATTAAGAATATTAAAATGAGCATCAGGAAAGAATCTTGCCAATATGATTTGCTGCTGCAGCAAATTGCTCTTGATGTGAAAATTAACTTCGAACACAGACAATGCAAGATTAATTCAGTCTCTGAAAAACGGTTTATTGATTCAACAAATAGAGCCAGAGGCATTTTCTAACAGTGAACACAAATTTCTCTGTTGCTTAAGCGACCCTGCAAAGCTGAAGCGTATCTAGTTGTACTGTTTTATCAGTGTTGTTTAAGCCATCACCAACAGTCCCAAAAGCACTGAAGGAACTGACATGGTATTAATTTCGCATGTATCTATAAAAATACGTAGATTTTGTAAGGAAAAAAATGACATTAAGTGCTACGCACAGCAGAAAATTTCAAATTCATCTAAGGAGTCAGGATAACATCAGAATGACCTGAGATTAGGTACCAAATCTCCTAGCAGCTTTCCAACTTTCAGTGATGATTGATATTCTAACACTGGACTAACCTTAATCCTCCAGTAGCGGGCTGTCTTGTCGTAAACTCCGACCGTCCCATTAGAGAGAGCATAGCCAAACCGACTGCCATACATGGGGCTAAGTGCAGTAATAGTCTTGTGGGGGCAAACAAGGGAGAGAGAGGATACAAGAGTGAAAACTTTTGCATCTTCAGGTAACAGAGAACAGACCATACGATCTCTGTATCATGTGAACTGTACACTACTTAAATGGTAGATAAGTCTATTGTAGGAAGCATTAAATACTGAAGTAACTATTTTTAAAAATCAGTTTGAAATCACCAAAGGTCTTGTAGGACTTCCTCACACAAGCTGCATTGCCAGTGCTAAGATACACTTCAGCAAAGATTGCAGAACTGCCCTCAAACTGTGTACTTTGACCAAATATTTCCTACCACAAGCAGCAACACAACTGCCCATAGGATTCCTGTGGTCATCAGTGCTAACACATTATCATTGAAAACCTACTCCAAACACACAACATTCCTTAAAGCTTCAGCAGCTGAGGATGCTAAGGAGTTCAACATTACATGGGGGGTTGGGAAAGCCCTAGAGATATTTTTGGTAGAAAATCTTTGCCCAAGATAAGTGAGATAAAAATTAACAGCTCCCACAGTTGGACTTTTTCTGGAACACAATTAGAACACCAGGCTAGGTATTACCATAATAAGTAACAGCTCCGGGGAAAGACCCGAGAGTCATAACTCAGCCTGTTTCTCACTCCTTTTAAGACCCATTACCTTACAATTCTTCATTGAGCTAAGGCTCTCAGTGCTTGGAAATGCAGGTTTTTCCACACACTAAGACTAGAGATTTTAATGTCAGGAGGAACAATTGCAATCGTCTGTCTAGTCTTCTGTACAGTGTAGCACAGGAGACTTCTTTAAATTTAATCCTTCACAAATTTCTTAAACTCAGCTGACTACTCCTTGATTTTTTTTACCATAAAACATGGTTTCCAAACCCTTTACCCTTCCATCTGACAGATATTCTCCAAAGGCTTTCCCAAGTAACAATACCCTCTAAATTGCGAGCGCCCAGTAAAAACAGAAGACCCCAGTAACAGTCAAACTCACAAAGGTAGCAATACTCCCTTTAATACCTGACTGCCCCTTTATAAATTCAAGAATCACAACAGGCTACAGTTTCAGTTTCAGCAAAGTAAGTGATTAAACACAGAAAATGCAAACTATTCAGGTCTTCCAAAACTTTCCAAAAGCACAATGTATAAAGCCACTGTTCCCTGAATTTACCTTCTTAAAGGAAAGGTTTAGGTGCAGCTGTGCCCTTATCCTAATTTAAATTAGGATTCTAACAGGCCTCTAAAGACTCTACAGGTGTGACCTTAAAACAATTCTACTGTGCATCTGGAAATAAATCATACAAGAGAGTGATGGACCTTTAGCTTCCCTTTAACTAGAAATCACAACATGACTCTAGACTGGCTACTGTACAAACAGCAGAAGGTATTACAGGCCCAGTTCTAATTCCAGCTACAGCAACAGCTTCCTTTCCTAGAACACTGCGCGGATTTGTCTTTTACAGCTCTTCGTAAGTGGTTTAATAGTAACTAAGCCTTTTAGTCCCAACTTGGGCAGTGGGGAGACCTCAGATCTTCAAGGACAAAGGTCTGTAGTGTGTCCTTACTCTACCCTGGGCCCAGAAGGGTCATGAGAAGGCTAAGAAAACTCCTAAATGCAATGATAACGGTATTTTTCTCCCTTCCAAACAACCAACATTTAACAGTGGGGATCTCTCAGCTCTTAAGCTAAAAAGCAACCCCCACACCTTTTAGTTATCCCTCTGAAAACCTATCTGCCCCATATTTTACTTTAGGCGCTGCAGAGGTGCAGCTCTGTTTATACAGCCAGTGTGTAACTCCAACTGCAATATAAACCTCCTGTTTTGCCTGGGCAACCCCCTTCTACGCTGCCATGCACTGTCTGGATACACACAGGGGCAAGTTACTTCATCGTGATTGTGTCAACACATTTAAGGAAAACTGTGGAAGACATTCTTTCGCTCAGAAGGCACTAAGAGCTTCAATCACAATCCAGTAACCTTAATCACCTTTGGACAGGGCCCTGACTTTCAGTCAAGCAATAGTTACTTTTCTCACCCTGGCAAAAGGTTTGTAAATAAACAAAGCAAAAAACCCTGTGCATAATGAAAGACATTATTAAACTCTAACTTTTGCAGTTCTAGCAGAATAGATACTGTGCCAAACAGTTAAGTAACTATTTAACTACATAATAAATTTGAACCAGAGTAACCAGAGAAGCTTTACAATACACAATACTTCCAGCTCCATCAGCAATTATAATAAACATTAGCTAGAAGTAATTTACCTCTGTCTCTGACATTTCTGCCACAATCTCATCTTCTTTAAATACCCGGATGTCAAAATCTTCAGAGCCAACAAGAAGCTAGAAAAAAATAAAGTCTACCTTAAAAATAGTTATTCAAGCTAAGGAAATAAAAAGGACATACTCCAGGACCCAGAGGGCAATTAAATATTCCAAGTCCAGCAATGAAGACGTTTTAACAGCTGTGTGAAAAGTTGCCAGTGGAACAAAAGGTACCCTCTGTCAAGACAAGATTTCGTAAGTCTTCCATTGATCGAGTATTAGTTATACCTTTTTTTGTCAAGCTAGACTCTACAACAGCGTAGTGAAATATCTGGGATAGGAATGAGAAAAGATACTTCGGAACATCAGGGCTACGCTTTTTTTTTACTGTAAAAGATTCAGTGTTATAATTCATAACTGCAATTACACACATCAAAAGCACTACGTTGCCTGTGTTGGAGCAGGAGACCTGCAACTCAGTTCTGACTTGTACTACATGGGTTGAGAGAAACAGCGACTCCCAGTTACTAGCCTGTGAGCAAACAGCTGGGCAAAAAAAAAAAAAATAATCGTTGCTTAGCACTGAACATCCCTCATTTAAAAAAACCTCAAAACGAATGAATCCAAATATCAAACCATCGCTGCTCCTGCAAGCTAAATGGCGGCTGCCACTACTGCAAAGCATGGGTAAAATGGGCTTTCACTTGTTCTAAATGATTATACAAATAGGACATCAGCACTGAATTAGGTCTTACGGATTCTCATTCCTTATCGTTTCTTATATCTTAGTTCTCTTCCTGTTTCCTAGTTGAGCAGGTAGAAGGTATTAACTGAAAAGGAGCCCCGTGGAAAAGCACTTTCTAAAGATGGTGACAAGTCACGGTTTCTATTTTGTAAATTGAGAAACCAAGGAACAGATCTGCTTAGTGCCTTGCCCATAAAGACAACCATGAAACCAGTGACAAACAGAATTAGAAATCAAAGTTTAAAACCTGGTAGTACCTTTCCCCACTGGAACCAATGACTCTTCCATCTTTACTTGGCAGAACAGACACAAATCCATATCAAAGTTGGATTTTTAAAAAGATTAAAGGCTTTTTTTCTTCCAAAGTAAAGATGCTTCAAATTATGACAAACTAAATTACACCAAGCTAAGCTTACTGTAGCTATTGAAATAATTTACAAGAAGTAACATACGTAAGAGGTACAGATTTCTTGACAAGTCCCAACTACCAGCAAAAAGTGACCGGCTAAAAGCACAGAATCCTGAAACAATTACTGGTGATGCTGCATTTCCCAGAGGTGCCTAGATGTTTTTTCATTCAGTTTGATTCAACTCATCCACCTCAGTGACTTTCATTCCACTGGACTGGAATTTGAAAAAGCAAGGAAAAAGTTTTTCCTCCCAAGTCTCTGGCAAGATGGGAGAAACCTCTATCTATCTAAAATCCTGAGGAAGACAGTGATTACAACAAATTAGTTTTGTTAGCTACTAAATGACAGAAGTGTATTCATGCAGTTTTAAAATCAGTCAATTTTAAATGTAGACATGTTTTTACTGGGGCAGGAAGAATGGAAATGAAGGTAGCACACACACTTACCAGATAAGACACAAAGTGATAAACAATTTAAAAAGATCTTTCTGTGTACTTTCTCAGAACTTCAATTTTAAACCAATTTTAAACAAAAGCCACAAAAAAAAAAAAATCACCTACATAATTAAGATTAAAAAGAACCCTAAAAAAAATCTCAGCAAATGCATTCTGGGCTAACTGGCAGGGTAAGTTAGTTGGATAATGCATCCAACTCTGATTAGCTCGAAGTAGCATCAGATTACACCAACTGCTGAGAATGAACCTTTGTCAAGCAGAAAACAACAGCAAAAACAAAAAACCATTTAGAAGCACAAGAGCAAAACATTTACAATTAGTGCCATAGATCAGTTTCCTGGTTTCTGAATCTTTATACACTGTCTCCACTTTCTATAACCACCTCTCAGCACATTAAAAAAAAATACCCCCTAAGAGAAGCTGTGCAGAAATTCATTGGAAAACCTGAGATTTTTTCATTTCCTGAAGATCCCAATCAAGCACAGGGTCTGTATCAGTTCAGTATTTATAAAAAACACGTAAGAGGTGTAGAGGCCCTTTACATGTCACAATAAACAGTACATAGTCCAAGTAAAATTCCAAACGAGGATTTTTTGGGGAACTAAACAGAAAAGCTTAAGTAATTATGATTAAAATTGAAAGACATATGCCAAAAGTAAGTATTTTTAGCATGGTGGTTTAACATCATATTTACTTGCATGTGACGTATACTAAGAAGCCATTACTTTTCTTAAAGATTCATATTTACAAGCATGATTCTTCAATTCATTCAGGATGGAAGAACATTTACAACAGAGAATGCCATACAAATTCAGGACTTCTTCCGTCCCTTGCAGCCTGCACGATCAGAATAGCAGCTGTTTCCTATTGGTTGTCTCACATCTTATCAGCAAGATGCTTCTTACAAGTTATCTTCATTTCAAATCAGAAAAGCAAAGAATATTTCACTTCCCCATGTCACTATGAAGAAACAGGAGGACTGGATGTGAAGAGAGATTTCTGGATTTTACCAATCGTAAGTGAAGCTCTTCACAGCACAGCTTTTTAAGAACTCACTCTTACATGTAAGATCTTGCAAGTTGTTTCTCTGAAATTTAAAAAAGTATTTATAACCATATTCAAGAAATACCACTGAAATAGATGCCTTGCAACTGATAATCACAGGCACTTCATTGCATTTCTCCTGGTGTAGTTCAGAAAAATGAGAGACGTTTTCCATCACAGCTAGCAATTGATTCACCAAAGCAAGGCAGTAACACTGTAAAGACTCCAGATATGCCTGGTTTTACACGCTCCGAGGAGTGCCAGAGACCGGTGCTGCTCCCTATACATGGGCTGAGCATTTGTGCATGTCTTTGCCGGGCCGGAGTCTGAAAAAGGCACAACTTCCACGCAGGGATCACTTTAGCTGGTAATGTGTGTCAGTCATATTTGATAACCTATGGTTTTTTATTACCATTTCACTGCACGACCATGAAAACAGCTGAATTTGCACGTAAACGATTACAAACCTCATTTTTGCCATCACCATCAAAGTCACACAGTGCTAATGAACGAACATTGTCTCCAGTAACCTAAAATGAGAGAGACAGTCCTCAATACTGATGATAGCTGTCAGAAGCTAAACTATTTTTATGATCTCAATTGCAACAGAACGATTGGCATAGTCAACATTCAAGCAACATCTGAGTGCACTGAATACACATCCATAATAGTTTAAGGTCCGACATAAATTAAGAAAGATCAACAACCAAATTAATATTTATCATATTAAAAAAAAAAATCAAAAGGAATTAGTGCCACTGAAAGAATCTTGTAATAACATCAAAAGCATTATGCATAGCCTTACCGTCCAGAAAAGGTCATTTCCTTCATAATCAAAGCCCTGCAGGGCACAGTTTCCACCAATAATAGCAAGTGGAGACGAAATATCTCCCAGCTTTCCAAGAACTATTGCATTGGCTCCATCTGAAACCTACAGGGAAACATTAAAGGTAAGAGAAACAGCAGACAATGAGACATCAGAGTACACAAATCAAAAAAAGAGCTTCCACCATTATCACTATCAGTTTAGCTGAGCTCTGAATGCCTATTAGATGTTTTAAATTTTGTCTTGCTAGGTAATGTGTGACGTATTATGAAAATTTGCTCTCACATGTGCACACACAGACATAAATCACATTCCTATATTCCAGATACTCTAAAGGCAAAATGTTCTGAATACAGTAATATAACTAATGCAAGGAACAGAAGCATAATTAATTGACAAAGTAATGTAAAAACTGTGATCTTTGGAATGGAAAGAAAAAGAAAACAATGAAGACACTAAAAAAAGCAGACAGTTAAATTAACTTGCCTCTCTGTAAAACAAATCTGAGTTGTTATATACATCGTAAGCCAATAAATTAGTCTGTGTTCCAACCAGAAGACAATCATAACCAAGCTGAGGGTTCAGCATTCCCGAAGCTAGACAAGTGATCCCTTGATTAATGTTGAGAAGAGAAATGTCCGAATCTTGGTTACTTTGCACCATTCGGTTTGTGCTTGTTCTCTGCCCTCGGGCATGAGGATTATGAATAAAAACCTGTAGAAACAAAGATATAAATATTATCACCAAGCATGTGTTTGTATACAAACATTAAAGACTACTGTTTCGATAATAACCGCGATGGGGAAGAAGGGCATTCACTCAACCAAAGTGAGGACAAAAGTCGGGTTTTTGCTGACAATATTGTTTCTGACAGTTATTCTTTAGTTTTAAACTATAGCAAAAAAGGGAAATGGCAGGAAAAATCTTGCTCTGGCCAGCAGAGTTGTGCTACCATTGTTCTGTTTGTTTCTGAAAATGGCAACTGACCAGTCGTCAGAGCAAGGTGAAAAAAGCAAACCAAAGGGAGCAATAACAAACTAAACAAATTACATCCAGCTGGTAACAGTGCTACCAAAAATCCCCAAACATTTAGGGCAATTTACCTGGTACCTATCTGTAACCTCCATCTGTAGGTGAACATGGTTAATTTATTAAAAAGGGGCCTGTGATAAATAAGTTTTTGTTCTCACTGACCAATATTCAGTCACTGTAATTGTTTGGAGCAGAGTCAGGGGATCACAGGATATTATGCTTAATAGCCCTGGCTTTATGGCTGTGCAGTCTGTCTCTCAGAGAAGCCCTTGTTCTACGCAGTTCCTAAAGGCTCCAAAATAAAATTAATAACAGTGCTGGGAAACATCACAGACGAACCATGTTTGTACTTACAGCAACCTAAATGCCTCTGTGGGTTTATGCTTCAACCTACGTTTTGTTTATTAGTTCAGTTGCATTTAAGCCTCTTTTGTTTGTATTTCAAACTCAAACAGAGGGCACGCAATGTCTTCTGTTCCCACAAGGCAGTCTTTGTATCACCTACAGAAACCTTAGCACTGTTTCCTTTATCAGCACCGAGCTCAGTCTGTAACAGTGCCACAGCTCACCGCTGTAACTGAGAACGGTACGATAAAACCCACGGCTTGAAAAAATCCCATTGTCCGCTAGAAAATGGGAAAGTTTCCTTGGCGACTTGGGTTACCAGCTATTAATTTTTGCAAACTCCCTGTTGCCACAAAGCGGAGCTTCGACTGTCGCATCCCCACGCCTGCAGACAGCTCCAGCGCCTCCTCCATTGCTCGCGGCCTACAGACAGATGAGAAGCGAGCAAGACCCCTCTCCCGCGCAGGGCTTTCACAACGGGAGGCAGGGAAGCCGGCAGGCGTTAACGCGGTTTTCTGCCGCAGACATCAGCGCGGCACCGGGGCTGCTCAGCAGAGCCAAAAC
>NW_009214702.1:0-32297 GCF_000690835.1 Fulmarus glacialis
ATGAAATGTTGTGTGGAGAACAGTAATAATATATTAAATATAGATTATTAATAATAGTACTTTAAATAATCCAATTATTTTTCATTCAAACCAACTTCATTGCACCAACACTATAGTGCTGGTTCTAGCTAAGACATTTCACAGCAAGCAGCTTAGCTGTTGCCCTGAATTTAAAGAACGAGTTTTATGAAGAATATTGCTGCTAAGGGCTTACACACCAATCTTGTCAAGCATCGCTTTCTTAGTACATTTACTTTCATTGGGACTGAGGAGGAAAACAGTTCTGTGAACATTAGTATTTTCTGTACTCTGACAATTTATGTCAGCTCATTCAGATCTTTCCTGATCTCTTGCTGCTCCAAATGTGAAGTTTGTGACACCTTATGAAACTTCTCAAGATAGAAAAGGCTGTTCCTGCCATTGATATACAAAAGATTCACTATCAGTTTATTATGAAACCTCAAAGAAGGTGTTGCCTTCAGATTCCTTTGCTGATGATTATTTTATTTATCTCTGCAGGTCTCTCTGTCTGTCCCCTTTCTTCCCTTCTGGATTTTTTTTAAACTTACCCTACCTAATTTCTGGATATAAAGGTTAGCAGAAGTTATAGCGTCTTTCCCAAAATTTTGACGGCTCCTCAAGGGATTGACTTACATACTGAATTAAGACATCATGGCTGCATCTCGTGCCATTATGAAAATGAAAGTCCTTGCTGGTAACTTCTGTACACAGACTTACTTAGCACAAAGCATCTCTGAAATCACAAGAGCTATAGTTTTCCTACAAATGATTGCCTGCATATGGAATATCTTCCTTTTCTTTCTTTTTTTCTGTTTAAAAGAAAATTAATTCTGGAAAAGGTTCTCATATGTGAACTTAAGTACACTTTTCAAAGTTGCCTGGAAGCTTTTGCATCCCAAGATTAATTCTGCACATCTTAAATCTGCGCTATGAGCAGATACCCGAATTACAAATGAGGTATTTTAGGTGCAAAGTAGTGGAATAACTGTTTTAGCCTGGTGCTTTTGTGTTCATGTTCCTGATTTCTTGGGAGAGCTAATAGTCTGCCTTGAATGCCATCCTGGCTGACCATTCTTCTCTCAGTTTCTGAGCAAGCTGTAGGCTTTTGTGCAGATATGACTTAAGTCTTATCTTCAAAGATTACTTAAGTCTCATAAAAAGGCAATGGATTAATTATGGTTTTTTAAAATCATATTTTAAATCAGACTTTGGCTCCTGTATTACTTTTGAAATGTTGATACTTGTTCAATATTTAATCTTTGTTAGGTCAATAATAGTAGGTAGAATTGAAGACTAGTTAAAAAGCAAAGATATTAATTAGATTGTCCATTAAAATCTATGACTCAGTCTTCAAACATGGTGTGGACTAAGGCCCACCTATCGTTAGGGCATAACTGAAGCATCTGAGGAAAATTTAGTCAGAGTCATCTTTCTAGACAGTTAACAGACAAAAGGGGCACCTTCAGAGTTTGGTTCAGCTGAACTAAGATCTGAATTGCTCTTTGAAGTTGCCTGTGTCTCTTCGTTGACTGTAGGAGTCTGAGATGACTAGGCTCCTAACTTAGAGGCCTCAGGTAAGTGTCAAAAATTTATCATATTTAAGAATATTGGTTTAAAATTAATACTTACGCTGCTTATGTGCAGTATATAGCTTCCCATTAGTTAGGAGAAAAATACATGAAGTGCATTGATTCAAAGATGATGGTCAAAATTACAGATATCACAGATTAAGTCTGGCAGCTCTTCTGATGTGAAATATGAGTATAAATTAAAGGAGTAGGTAATGACTATAGCCATGGCTTACGTTCCTTACATCTTTAAGAAGTGCAGCAATTTACAGCAAACAAGTTTTATGTTTCACCCTTGGTTTTCATATTGCAACTGCAAAGTGCTTACTGTAGGTGATACTCCACTATAGATAATTGTAACACTTCTGTTCAGGCTAAAAGTACTTTAGCGTTTCATATTTCAGAGTAAATAGACAGGATTTCTCCTTTAGATATTGGCCAGAAGACTGCTTTTCCAATAGTACTGTTAGAATATTGGGTTTTTTGAAACGAGTAGATAAGAACAGACAAATAATATATGATATGCTTGAAATATACATAGCCTGAATTCTTCATTATTGTTAGATATATTTTCCTATTCCACCTGCATAGAAATTGTCTTCAAATATTATTTAAAACTGATACTTCATGATTTGTCAAAGTATGCCAGGCTTTTTTTCAGTAGTATAATTATCCACTGAAGAAATTAAGGCAACCTGTACTTTTGATACATCTCATCTATCTCTCCACACGTATTAGCTGGCAGAAAAGATATTCTGGAAGATGTGGGATGACACACACGTCATTGTGGAAGTCATCTTAAGGTTGCTGACCTTAATGAGGGCTAGTATTAATATGGCTGGATTCAGGCCAGTGAGATATGAATACCATCAGCCTTCATTAAGACTGGTGTTGGTGTCTGCTATTTAGCTAGGTTCAAGCCTGAGACTGACAGGGAGTGTCCTTGTGAGGGTAAAGCTAGGGTTAGGTTTTTGGACTGAGGCTGGCTGATGACATATGGTGAGGATGTGTCCAGAATTTGCCACTGGACTAGATATGGGATTTAGCAGTGGTACTGTTTGGTTAGGGTCAGACTGTTGGGGAGAACTGGACGAATTAGGTTTGGAGTTAAGGTGGTTCGTGCCAGCATAAGAAGTTGATTTATGGCAGGGTCTGCAAAGGGCTGGTATCACCCAGAGACATCTGGTTATTGCTGAGCCAAGGTTTTACAGGGATCACTGAGCTTGGGTTAGGGTTAGGATTAGGCTTAGGCAGACATCGATTGGCAAACGAGAGTTATGGTTGAGTTAAGAAGGATCAATTAAGCAAGGTAGCAGCAGCAGAGCCTGACTGAATAGGTTTAAGTATGAAGTTGAAATTTATCTCTATTTCATAGCCAAGAAAGGGGTGGAGATGAGAGCCAGGGCTCAAGCTGTGTCAATGAACGAAGTATAATTGAGGTTGCAGCTGAACTGCAAGGCTGATGTAATCTCCAGTTTTACCAGTACTCTGGTAGTCCAAAGCAGGTGATCTGGAGCACAACATGCCTCCTGCCTTGCTTCAGCCTCCTGGGATCCACTTCCCGTAAGGCAAGGACACGGTTTGGGTGTTCATCTGGAATGGGGAACAGAGAAATTACTAGGAGCAAGTAATATATACCTACGTGTGAGTCCAAAAAGGAAGATAGCACTCTGTCTAGATTCAACACTCAGGCTAGGATGAAAGGTAGGAGTAAGATCCTGGCCAGAAAGGTCTGATGTTGAAGATGTTGATGTAGAGCAGTGTCCACTAGGGTCAGCTGAACTAGACTTAGGGCTGATAATTGACAGGAAGGTAACTGGCTCTACTTAAGTCAGAAGTTGTAGTAATTACTTATTTAAGGCTAACATTGGATTGTGGCTTCGTGAGATTTTGGGCAAAAAGGTCTGATGAAATAGAGAAGGTTACAATAATTCAGAGTAGTTAGGATTTCAGTCTGCATCAGCATCATTGTTTTAGAGATGAAGTTAGCAAAGACTGCTTTGTACAGATTTGAGGTTTAGCTGGGTAGTCAGACTTAAATGATTCCTAAAAATAAGCTTGCTGATATTTAGATGCTGCTTATTTCAAGGATGTGCACTAAGGTAAGAGCTGAGGGGTCTGATCAGATGGCTAGAAGAAGCACATCTCTGGTAAACGTAAGGAGAGGGCTCCTTAGGGGGCTGATCTCCACACCTGTCTATAAACCAGAGGAGTGGTGAACTAAGCTGCTTTTTCTTAGATTGGATTCCAACATGTTGTTTAATAAATATCTCTTAGAATAAATGTACAGTAAAGAAAAAGAAAAGACCCGCTTACATTGGAGAAGTTGGTGTTTCCAGGTGTGGCACTCTCCTGTGTCTTAGCATTCGATCTCTGACATCATGCAGTGAAGAACAATATTACACATAGCAAGTAATACATTTTGGTTTTGCTCTTGCAACTATTCTTTTACTGATTTTAACTTCCTCTGTTTCTAGTATACTGAGGAAGATAAGCATGTACCTTTATGCCAGATGAGCAGACTGTTTCCAGGACTGAGTTCTGGGGACTGGGCTTTTCCTGTTAATCTAAGTTACTCGACAAGGGCTTGTGCAGAGATGAGTCAGCTCCTTTAAGCAGTTTGCATTTGAGTAAAGTACAGGTAAAACAGGTATAGATTAAATCCAATTACACAGCAACTGGTTAACTGTCTAGTAGGTCCAGCCAATAAACTTGGAGGCCTCAATGACCATGCAGCTGAATTAAATCCCTCCAGAACATCCCTCATCTGTGCTTCCGGCTCTGTCCTCCAAAACGGGCTCACAGTAGGCTTTTGGGAATGATCCCAAACTGTGCCTGAACATTGTTTTGGAGAATGTCAGTTGGTGCAGGGCAACCATGTGCCAGGAGTTCAGTAGTGTGGAGGATCATATTCCAGTGCCCAGGAATGCTCTGGCCACTGCTAAATTTTACAGCCTTAGAGACTGAAAGACCAGAAGCCTATTTGTCAATCAGTCTCTCAGAGTTTTGCTTTTAAGTGCTTCCATAAAATATATTGACATTTGCATCTTGTTAGCATCTTGTGATGGTGTAAGAAGCATTTTTTTAGAACTTCTTATTTAGTGCAAATTATATGGGAGCAAATCTTAAGTCTTGTAACCTGCTTGGAAAAGCAGGTGGGAGGCTGAATAGAACCGCAAGTATGGAAAGCGTGGAGAGAGCAGCAGCGATACCCAAGCATTTACAACACCAGTTTTAGTCCCCTTCACATGGGGAATATTGGAGATGTGACAGTAAGTGTCAGCTAGCTGCAAGTGCTCATTTCATTGTGATTATCCATCACAGTGCATCCATGTTTGTACCTAATTGCACAAGAAGTGCTGAAGAGCAGGCATCTTTACTGCAATGTCACTTCCTCCCTTTCTCCCCCTACAGTGTAACAATCATTTATAGTGCCAGAGATTTCTTGTGAAGACTGGGGCAAATGTGTGTTGGCCCAAAATATTGGCCAATCAATTGTTTTCTCCTATACTGCCAGTAGTTGAATGCTGAAAATATAGTTTGCATGTTTCTCTGTTTCTATTGTAAACCCTAGAATAAACTAAAATTCTAGTTTTCATTGAAATAAATTTATTTATGGAAGGTGAATATTAACATTTTAAAAACCTGAATTTTTATTAGTTTACATATAAGCATTTTCATGCATCTCTCATATCTGAAGTCTATAAAGTTATAAATAAACTGTACTCTGGCTTCCTTTATATAAAGGAAATTGTACCTGACAGCCTATAGAATGATAATTTCAGTGTGTTTAGGAAGCTGTTTTCAGCAGAGGACATTTCAAGATTTCTTTATAGCACATGATAATACTGAATTTCACTATACTGGAGCGATTAAAGATTTTTAAAACTGGTTTTATTGGAAATTATCATATATATATAATTTCTCTATGTCTTGCACGTATGGATTCAGTACTTAATTCTCTGGAATAATGAGTTAACATTTTTTTCATATATTTTTGAGGATTTCTATGTCTGTCCATTTTACTTGCCTTTTGTAAACTTTTAGTATCAAATTGCACATAGTATTTTAAAATAAATTTTAAAATTAAAATGCTTCTTATGAGAAATGAATGACAGTATTCATTTACTTAATCCTGGGTGGCCTTGTCATTGTAGATGCCTAAAAACATCCCACCTGGCCTGTGGGTGCCATTCCAGAAGGGCACAGGTTTTTCTGTAGTTTTGTGACACATCAGCGAGCCCTGTGCTGATGTCTTAAAACTCTGATATATCTGAAATGACACTAGACACCCATGTTTGGGCAACTGAGTTGCTCCTGAAGTGACTATTGTATTAGGGTCTCCTCTACAAAAATGTACCACCAAGGCAGTGAAGAGCCACGTTGCATTGGGTTTGTGACTGTTAAGCAGGTTGTCAGCAATCAGGAAAATTGACATCAGTGTGGTTTTTTGCCTAACTTTCCCACTCTGGACCTTGACCTTCTTCTGTCCTGTTTGTCTGGTGTTCCTGTTCTTCCTCGTTATTAGAGCAGGCACCCTTGGTGCATATGCTGGAGCCCATAGAGGAGCTTTCAGAAGAGGAAAAAGGTAACGGTTGATTCAGCTCAAAATGTAGTGGCATGTGTTTTTTGAAAATAAAAATCTATTATTCGATACCTACAGTATTTTTTCATTGTATTTGAGCATGCTTATGTGATTTGGGTGGGAACATTCCTTGCTTGTGTCAGTCTCCTGTTTGCTATTGGTGCTTGTAAATATTATGATTTCCTTACCCAAGTTCGATGTTTTTATGGAAAGCTGGCTAATTCTTTAAAGCAGGCGTATTCCATATGTCTAAAGGCACTTGAGCTAAGCAGAGTGAAAATGTTTGGTGGGGGATCCCCCCTTACTAGGAAATTTTTGGTGCTGACGCTGTTGCAGTGTATGCTCACTTCTTTTTCAAACTCTGCTTAAGAGGATAAAGAGTTCAGATCGAAGAAGGAAGTTGGTGGTGGAGGTTGAAGCTGCCTACTTTGATAGATGCACCAAAGATACTTTTGCAAGTAATCTAAGTTATGCCTACCTCTAAGCAGCCACAGCTCCAGCCAGGATTGTGCAGTTGTGCAATTCTGAATGTAGCCCAGTGTTGGCAGCTGTTCTTCTGCTTCATCTGAGGGAAACTTGGAGAAGGCCACATTTACAGTGACAGAAGAGAAAGCACTGGTTCATCCTGCATGGTATTCTTCTCCTGAAGAAGGCTAACAGTACTTCAGATGGAACGCCAAGTAGCTGAATAGCATAATAATCTGTACTGTGTGCAAAAATCAAAATCAGTCTTGAACGTTATAGCCAATGAGTTTAAATTTTGAAGGAATGATGCTGTTTCAAAAACAAAATTGTTGTTTGAATACATCTGCGCGTAAGTGAGAGGTTTCCCCAGGGAAAATCCAGTGACTCTGAACAACCTGAAATAAAGACTGCTCGCATTTTTGCCGTTCTTTCTGCTATTTCTCTTGCTTGCCATCTTCTCTCTTGATGGATTGTCTTTGATTCTTCTGCTGTGCCTAAAGGCATGGCCTGCAGTACAAAAAGAGAGAAAGAAAGAAAGAATGCAGTCTGAAAAGATAGACCAAGATTTTTTTGTTTTCAGTGACAGCCATTTGTAAGGGAGAGTGTGAAAATTCTTGACTTGGCAGATTATTTTATCGGATTATGTAGGAGCTGAGACAGTGGACGAGACTTAAGGTCCCTTGTCTCCAAAGCTGTCCAATCTAGTATTTAGGGTTTTTTTAAAAAACAAAAATGAATAAGAAAACAGTTCCTTAAATAGTTGACTCCAGCAAAGAGGATTTGGCTTGAGTTAATTAGCAAGAATTAATATTGTCATTAATTAGGATAATGCCAGATAGTCTTGTTAACCATATTAGTATGTAGTAATTACGAATTTTAAAATTATTTTAGATGGATCTATTTTATTGTAAGGATTAACATCTGAAAGGGACAGGATTTTCAGAAGGCTCCTTGGAGTCGTCCGCTTTAGATGTCTCATGTCTGCCTTTGTGGGAAGATTTCATACTGCATAATGCACCTTTTCCTGATTGGGGATAATCTCATAGCCCTGTATTTCTGCACCAATCAGTAGTTTGCCTCTGCTAGGACTCAGCTCTCCAGCCAAATCACTTTTAATCCCACCTCTGTCAGCGACTGAGTTGTCCACACAGTTCCCAAAGCCAGTTAAGATTGCAGCCAGATTCTGTCCTGTTCAACACAGATCTCTTAGTATGGTAGCTGGACTCTTTCAGTTTTCATTACCTACAGTTCTTTCCCAGATCCATTGGAAGCCACTGCCTCAAAACAACCTAAATATCATTTGTGTATCTTGAGGCTTTACTGGGTTCTCTTCAGGGTGCTTGTCCTTCCATTAAAGAAAAACGAAAACTAAATGGAACTGCTTTTTAAGCAATCACTGTTTAAAAATAGGAAAAGTTTGTTTTGAAAGAAAACATTTGAAAGTCACAATATGGAATTATTCCTTCATTTATGTCCTTGTCTGTGGGCTGGCAAATGACTCTGCTGCCTTGTAAGGCATGCTGGAAAGAGACAAGCTCCTGCCCAAGATTTACCTTTTATTTCAGGGGGCGAAGTTGGGAGTGTGGTTTACAGCATGCTTTCCTGGGATGTTGTATACTCCTCTATGTACGCTTTGCCAGCTTTGCTGACCACTGACAGACAGAAGAAGCTACCATGGTCCCACTGATTATTGGTTCACTTAGTATAAGAGGCATTCAGTAAAACTCTGTCTTGCCAGAGACATTTTATAGGCAGGTTCCAAATGGATATGTTTTGCTTCTTTACTCCCCTGTATGACCCTATAATACTTTGGCCTAACTTAAATGTCAATCTCTAAGTTAGACGGAAGAATCTGTCTAGATGATTCTTTATTTCTTGCATAAGAGTTCATGTCATTACTGACACTTAAAGCAGGGAAAAGAGATAGAAACTTCTTGTCTGCTTTTAAGTATGTATGATGTCATAGCCCTGCATAGAAGAAAACACGACACTGAACTTTGTCCTTGAAAGAGTTTTGAAGATAAGTATTATCCGTCATGTATTTTCTGTGAAATGGTCTGCCTCAGACTAAGGTTTTGACTTCACCAAGACTTTTGAAAATGTTAAAACTTTCCAAAGATTTGATTTCAGTAGGTGTTTTTTGTCAAAGAACATTATGTTTCTTGAAGCTTTTCTTGAGAACAAGTTTGTCATATTCCTGTTCTAATTCCTGCTAGAGTTCAGCTTTGATTTGAAATACCACTTTTAGAGAGCTTAATTATCAGAAGATAGTCTTTATCAGAAGTTTCCAAGTATAGTTCTAAAAGTAAAGATCTTCATTGCTAAATATTCAGGCATATATCTTTACAGTGATTCCGTAACAAGAAAAATAAGAGATACTTGTGATGGTGAGTACGAGGCGCTGAGGTATAGATTCCAAGTGAGCTGACTTTTGTAAGCTAGCCCAAGATTTTAAAAAGAATACAACTCCATGTAGACAAAAAGTGCACATGTATGTCTATGGTGTTTCTAAAAAATGCATGCTTCAGTGCAGGTTTTAACTGTCTCATGCACTGTGGATTTCTCAAATGTCTCTTAAATGCATTTTTCCATTCTTATTTCAGAAATTGAGAAAGGTGATCATAAAACAGGTAGAAGTCACCACTATCTAATAAATGCTTTGAAGACTGATCCTTCTTTAACTAAAGAATTACGAGTTGTTTTGGAGCAAGCCCTGGAGGAGAAGCTGGAATCCTTGGGAATTAAAGCAGTAAGATTATTTTGAGTTGTTTAAAAGAAGGGTAATATTTGTCCCACTTTTTTGCTGTTCTCTGTCACTCCTGTACCACAACCCTCAACCTATAAAATCCAAAGCTAAATTTCCTCGAGTTAAAAATAAGTGTAATTCATTAACCTGAGAGGGTATCCATCAAATTACAGTTGCGGAGCATATGGCTACACTCGTGGAGGATATGGCTACACCAACTTCTGAGATTTTTCTACAAGCTTTGATTTGAAGTTTAAAAGAGTGTATATGATTATAGGACAGAAATCCCAGAAATAATAGCCCCTGTGTTTACAATACAATTTGTTTCCTTAGGGTGTTCGCGGTATCCCAAATGATCGCTTAAATAAAATTTTGCGTGCTATTGAATCTGCTAGAGAATGCAAACAGAAGCAAGAGCCTGACATTCAGCGAATTCGAGAGCATCTTGAACGCCAAGTTAGCTTTAGGGTTGAAGAGAAATCCTCATCTTGCAATAGACCTGTTTCCTGTCCTCAGCTTCCTTCAGAAGGTTAAAATGTTTTTGGTTTTTTTTTTCATTCTCTTACATTTTATAACTGCTATTAAAGGTTTTATTTAGCAGTATTTCTGTATAGCTGCTTTCATAATTTTTCATATAAATATTCTATATAGTTATGGCCAACTAAACAGTTTCCTTTAAAGGGTTCTTGACGTGTTTAACTGCAGAAATCTTAGCTCCTATATTGGCAAGATACATGGTAACTCTGAACTGCTCTGAAGAAAAAAATTACTTTTTTTCTTTTTTGTAAAACTATAATCTGCAGCAGAGACGTCTTTAATTTTAGAAATTAAATATAAAAGGTACCAAACATTGTTTCTAATAATGAGATAGATAATTTATTTTGTAGATAAACAGAAGTTCAATCAATGGGGAATTTCCTCATCTGCCACACCACGAAAACCAGTAAAACGGAATTCAACAGCTGTCCGCCCAGCTGAACAAAGAACAGCCGTTGCTGAGAATACATCTACACCAAAGTAAGAGACGCTATTCTCATAGTATTCATACCTCAGGTAACAATCCTATGGGTTTGGGTTTTTGTGACTGATGTGAACATTTCCTGCTAATATTGTAAGAATTGAGCAAAGAATTCACATTACTTCTATATAAACGTTATGCTTACTTAGTTGACTGTCAGTCTTGAAATATCTTGTCTTGTTATTTTTAGATCCAGGAAGCTTTTTGGAAATGGAGTTTCCACAAAGACATCTAGTATCACGTATGTTTTGTTCCCTTGTATTTTTGAAGAAAACATTTTTGGTGACTGAATATTCACATGCTTGCCACGCAAAAGCTATTATTAAGCTGAAATTATAAACACTTTCTGGACTGCATATTTCATATTTTGTTTTAAAGTATTATTCCATTTTAGTCTGTTATAATCCCTGAAAGATAGCATGTTCTCCTTTCAGCAGATGTATTCTTTATCGTGAACGAGAGGGGGACATTCAATAAAATCGGGTAGTATCACTTCCTTTAGTTTCGTTCTCCGATGCTTTTTCTGAGCCAGTTAAAAGCATTTTAAGACTTTGGTGAGCTAATTTTTTCAGTTTATTGATATTTTCTTACTGTGAGCAAAATTAAACACAATATTCCAGATCCACTCACATCAGGCACATTACTTCGTAATTGCCTGCACTGAAAAATTCCTGTATTTTCATCTAACAGAATATCAGAACAGACTTTCTGTGGTGCAGATTCCTTGACCCTGAATTTATCTCTCCCTGCTGATCCATGAAAGCCTATCTTTGCCTGCAAGACTTGTTATGTATTGATCTGTTGATTTGTAAGGATAGTTGCATAGATGGAAATAATCATGTCTACATAAGAGATCATTTTGTGATAACTTTCTGAGTTTACTTAGCAGCATGATTTCTTTTAAATAGTTTTATGGATAGTTAGAATTTATGGGAGCTCCTGTTTTTTTTCACATACGAAAAACGCATGTTACTGGAAAGGAAAATACGAGGAAGCTTAAATATGTATATATCAATGCAGTCACTGAAACCCAGTAAGTCCTCGGGTTGTATGTGTTTTTGCATAGAACTCCACCATTCAGTTCAGAGGAAGAGATTGATGAAGATGATATTAAGCAGTCTTACATATCACCAGAATTATTGCAAAAGCAGTCAAAAACATCAAGCAGCAAAGTCAGTGTTTTTCAGAAGGCTTCTGGCAAAAGCAATATGGGTGGGACGGAGGAAAGTGAAATTGAAGAAACTGGAACATCTGCGAAAACTTCAAAAGGTTTTTTCACTACTTTTGTATATGCGTGTTGTAACAGCTGTGCATGATTTTGCATTTCCTGATAATATTTCTGTGTTAGAAAACGTAATGAAGGCAGACTATCTAGTCTTGAGTGTATGTATATTTGTGTACACTTTATGCTTTTGCTAATATGTTTATATTAACACAGTACTTAGAGATGTCAGTTCAAATTAGATGTGTATCATGCTGTTTTATATAAATGCAGAAAAAGAGACAACCTGTGCCTCAGGGACACTTCTGCCTAAAACAGTTTTTCTCAGCCTTTTACTTATTTTTACTTTGTGGAAGATTTCTAGAGGGTTTACAGTAAAGCCCCTTACTTGTGAATGGAAACTGTCAATATAATTTTTTATGAACTTTAGGAGCAGTTATTCAAAAACTGACCGAACAAGTTGGAAAGAGTCTTTCTAACCATGGAAATAAGAACAAACCAGCTGGAGGGATTAATGTTGCGGAGGCATTTATTAAGAAAGAAGAGGTGCGAGAACTGAAGGTATCACTTTCAAAAGCCATTATTATTTCATTAAGTAATTGAACTAGATCTATAACTATTACTCTTTTTTTTATGCTGAAACCATCTTGATGCAGTGAAGAACTTAATTCTCAAAGACAGTTTTGGAATTACAGCTAAGTAGTCTTTTGGGGTATGTCTGCACTGGTATATAGAAAAGTGCTAGTGAGTGAGCTGTGGCAAGTGACCTCTTCATCTACACTGCTTATTAGCTTATACCATGACTGTTTTGGATCACTACAGCTAGCCTGCAGGTTGGGCACAATTGGTATAATTTTTATCTCCTGTTCTAACAGCATAGAGAGAGCCCTTCTTTACTTGCTTTCCTAGTATCTTGTTTTGATGGAGGAAAAAATGAATTTGCTTATCTAATATTTTAAAATAGTTTTATTTCTAAAGCTTTATCTGATATGGAACTTTTAAATACATATTAACGAGGGGACAAATTCCATTTCTGATATGGTCTTTGTTCTGCTGCATCTATTTACAATCATACACTGTTTTCAAACTACATCAGATAAATCACTGATGTCTGTCCATTGAGTATGGCATATGTTCACAATCAGAATACTAACACAACTTATTCTTTACCCCTCAGGCTCCTAATGTCCCAGTCTTCCCCTCAGTTTAGAGTTTTATAATTGGTAAGCCACTTTGATGCAAATTGATCTTTGCCTGAACAATTTTTTTTAAAAGAACAAAAGTTACTCCAAATTAGAAGTCAACAGCAGATAGTGCTATTTATTTCAGTTTTAGTAGTTGTTACTAGATTGAAGTAGACAGCCAGATACTAGTTCTACCATTCAAGAAAATATTTTTTCACTAAATAAATAATAATCACTGAAAATCCTATAATAATAAAACTGATACCTTAGGGCTTCCTGACTAACAGTTAAACCTGAAATTTATCACTCCTCCCAGAAACAGTGACACTTCTAGTTCAATTTCCAGAAAGGGGTGATTGTCTTAATCAACTTCAGCTGTAATGGTAGGGTAATCACATTTAGCCTGCGTGCTTTTAATTGCCACTGGTGACACCTAACTTGACCATTGACTGTGTGAGAGCTGCAAATCACACCAGACTCAAAATTATCAACTCAGACGTGACTATTTGCCATTTTAGAGCGGCCTCTAAACCACTCACTCGTGACACTATTACAGTGTAATTTTCTGTCCAAATGTTACTTTCAAATTCTCTGCAACGTCAGATGATAAAAGACTATAAAATGTTCACAGTTAAATTTAGGGAATGTTACATTTTGTAAAGATCTATAGACCGTTGGCCACTATGTTAAGGAATTTCAGCTTCAAGAGCAAAAAGCTGTAGCAAAATAAGCCTTAAAATCTATGTTTTAAAGATGCCTTAGTTTTCACTGGTAACTTCTCTTCCCACATCTCTCAAGCCCCTGAACCTCAAGGCAGGGACTGGGGGAATGAAGTCCCTCCCATCGTGGGAGAAGATGAGGTTTGAGACTACCAGAGGAACCTGAACATACATAAGTCCATGGGACCTGATGAGATGCCGCCCAGGGTCCTAAGGAAATTGGCTGATGTAGTTGCCAAGCCACTCTCCATCATATTTGAAAAGTCGTGGCAGTCAGGCAAAGTCCCTGACTGAAAAAACAGAAACATCAAACCCATTTTTAAAACGGGGAAAAAGGAGGACCCTGGGAACTACCAGCCAGTCAGCCTCACCTCTGTGCCGGGTAAGATTGTGGAATGGATCCTCCTGGAAGATATGTCGAAACATATGGAAGACAGGGAGGTGATTACAGACAGCCAACATGGCTTCACCAAGGGCAAATCATGCCTGACTAATCTGGTTGCCTTCTAAGATGGAGTGACTTCATCAGTGGACAAGAGAAGAGCTACGGATGTCATCTACCTGGACTCTTAAGGCATTTGATACTGTCTCCCACAACATTCTTGCCTCTAAATTGGAGACATATAGGATTGATGAATGGATTGTTAGATGGATAAGGAACTGGCTGGATGGCCGCGTCCAAGGAGTTACACTCAGTGGCTCAATGTCCAAGTGGAAACCCACCAGGAATGAGTGGTGTCCCTCAAGGATCTGTATCGGGACCACTACTGTTCAAAGTCTTTATTAATGACATAGTGGGATCGAGTGCACCCTCAGCAAGTTTGCAGATGACACCAAGCTGAGTGGTGCAGTTGATGCGCTTGAGGGAAGGGATGCCATCCAAAGGGACCCGGACAGGCTTTAGGACTGGGCCCAGGTGAACCTCATGAAGTTCAACAAGACCAAGCGCAAGGTTCTGCACCTAGGTTGGGGTAATCCCCAATATCAATACAGACTGGGGAATGAATGGACTGAGAGCAGCCCTGTGGAGAAGGACTTAGGGATAGTGGTGGATGAAAAGTTGGACATAAGCCGGCAATGTGTGCTTGCAGCCCAGAAAGACAATTATATCCTGGGCTGCATAAAAAGAAGTGTGGCTAGCAGGGTGAGGGAGGCGATTCTCCCCTTCTACTCTGCTTTCATGAGAACCCACCTGGAGTACTGTGTCCAGCTCTGGGTTCCCCAGTACAAGAAAGACATGGACCTGTTACAGCAGGTTCCAGTCAGAGGGCTGGAACACCTCTCCTATGAGGAAAGGCTGAGAGTTGGGGTTGTTCAGCCTGGAGGAGAGAAGGCTCTGGGGAGACCTGATTGCGGCCTTTCAAAATATAAAGGGGGCTTATAAGAAAGATGGAGACAGACTTTTTACCAAGGCCTGTAGTGACACGACAAGGGGCAATGGTTTTAAACTGAGAGTAGGTTTAGATTGGATATAAGGAGGAAATGTTTTATGATGAGGGTGGTGAGACACTGGAACAGGTTGCCCAGAGAAGTTGTGGATGGGCCATCATTGAAAGTGTTCAAGGGCAGGTTGGACAGATGTTTCTGCCCATGGCAGAGGGGTTGGACTAGATGATCTCTAAAGGTCCTTTCCAACCCAAACCATTCCATGATTCCATGGAAAGTATTTTTGCTATAATTCATTTAGAATACATTGTGTCCCTGGTGTATTAACACTGGCATGTTGCTGTATGGACGTGATGAGTTTGAAATGAGTTTATGAACTAAGGGCAGGCGTTGCTACTTTGTTTCTGGAATCTTTACAGAACAACCCACCATCAATACAATTCTTGCTAATTATATATGCATGTGCATATATTCCTGTCCCTATTTGTATGTTTAAATGTAGGCATATAGTTCAAGTTAATTCATTAAATTTTAGGAGGGATTTTCAAAGGTGCCCAAAGACATAAGCACAAAATGCCATTGGAATGATGGTTTCTCTGAAAATCTGAATTTTTTTTATTAGCTTAAATACTAAAAGCTTAAATACTTATAGCTGCTAATGGTTGTTCTCAAAACCCACAATACCATTAAACCTTTGTAAGGCATCCCATTGTCATATGTTTTATAAAGGTCATGTTTTACAGAAGTTGCTTCGGAAACATTTTAGAGAAAATTGATTTTGTGCTTACCTGAATCTGTATTACCCGAGTTCACCTGTACCAGACATTGTATGGATTATAGTATTTCTTTGGAGCAAGTCTTTGAGTTAATAAAACTGCTTAGCAGTTTTGATTGGTGCTGTGTATTTATACTTGATCAAAACTGAATTCTGTTTGAAGTTGACATTTTTCTCTGTATTTTGTACTTTAAAAATCAGTTGGGACTTAGTGAATGTTTGAGGAAACTCTTCCTCCAGCATTTCTCAATATATGTGACTCTGACTTTCCCATTACCACACCCTCCAAATACAGATCATTTAAAACAGCAAAATGTTGAATCCTGGTATGTTAATAATACAGCACACCGAGCAGATCTGTCAGTTTTTTAAAAACAGTTTGCAATGTTAAAACTGAGTTATGTTGCAAGATACAGCATTATTGCAGTCTCTTCCCTTCTTTCGAGACACATGACACGTTCATATTTGTTGATTTTTCTCTAGTACATACATACCTTACATTGCTTTCTAATAGCATCTGAATCTTTCTTCTGTGCAATAGAAGCACCTTCTGTAAGTTACTGTAATATTGAGAGACTCCAGTGAAATAAGGTTTTAGCTTTGTGAGAAACCATCTTTCGCTTTCCACAGTTAAGCTCTCTAATAATGGCTTGATTCCATTGAACCACATCTGATTGACAAATAGGGAAATGCTGTAGCTCTTCTTTCAAAAGCTGAATGAAGATATTTAGTTCTCAGGCAGATGAGATAGGAAAGACCATTGGACTCGTTGCCTTCAGGTTCATCTGTTTGACTTGACTCTCATTTTGTGAACTTATTATGCAAACCCACCACTTAATTAAAAATATACTTGTACATGCTGACAGTGAGTCTTAAGAGGGATACATATTTTAACTTTGAGCACCATGTGGTGCATTATTTAATTTTCTCTTTAAATAAATTAGTTTTAAATTGAAAAGGCCTTTATTGCAATATTAAATTTTTCTAGTGTGAATACAAAACTGCCAACTTGCATGGTAACATGTCATGTCTTTATTTTCATGTAAGTAATATACATTCTCATGTTTAAAGGACTTTCCATCTCATTGGAATAGCTAATATCCCAGAAAAGACGATCCTTTGATAAGTTAGACATGTAATACCTGAAAACATAGGTTTCTGTCAGTTATGAAACTGGCAGAACTTTTAACTTTTGCAGCTCCTGACTTAAAAAAAACCCCACTTTTAGCTTTAGAACTAAAATAGTGAATGAATATATTTTAGGTAATTGAATTATGTGGATTTTAAAACTGTGGTGATAGATGTCAAAAACGCTATGTGCCAGTGCATTTTTCTTTAGCAGTTTCACATTGTTGAGTTTATGGAAGATCTCAGCACAACTTGAACGGACAGAGGAAGAATGCATTTTTTTCTTCTCCCTATTAGTTCTCAGAAGTTGATGAAGATGATTGGGATATATCATCAGTAGAAGAAGACTTCTTATTAATGAAAAATGATAGAGGCCAGAAGGCATTGACAGTTGAGAAAAATGAGCCAAATGCTGCATCTGTGGTACATGCATGGGGTCTTCCGAAGACAAGTGTACCAAAGGAGGAAGGTAACGTATTCATACTTCTACATTATAAGCCTTAAGCACCTAACACACCTAGAGGAGAACTTAAGTATACTGTATTACACATTGTAATTCAATGGTATTTTGTAAGAAAAGAACAAATAAGAAAAACTGTGTTCTTGGTTTTATGTCATATAAATATCATATATGATATTTATGGTACATACTTATATGTAAACAACACACACACATAAATACACAGAGATGCCAAGAAACTTAAATTTGAGATTTTAAAACATACAGGACTATCAGGCTTCAACCTTGTCTTAAAAATTAATCATCCAGGATTTTTTTTTAATCCTTTCCCAAATTTAAGGGAGGAGGGAAATTTTCTTACTTTGTCTTGAGAATAATAATCAAATTTCAGCTTTGTTCAAGATATCTAAGTGACCTACCAGGCTGAGATAAATATTTGAGCTACTGGTAAAGTAATAGCCTCAATCTTACATAGAACTTACATAGTAGTTTCGAGCCCTAACATTTCAATATACTTAAAGGTTAAAGCTGTGTCAGTTACATAAAGATACTTTATTTATATACGTTATTTTTAAAGGGAAAGTAATGTCGACACCGACTGCTCATACCGCGCATTGTATTCTGTGACAGAAACAGCCTTCATATTATCAACACTTGTAATTTCCTCACCGATTGAAATTCTGGACTTCCTGAAGGTGTTTGCTCACATAGCATGTGATTTTATCTCATAGAGAAATACAGAGTAAAAATACCCCCAAAATATTATTAATAACTGTTAATATTTTCTTGTTATTTTAACAGGCCTTCATGAAGCTGATAATACAAGCACGTTAAAAAGCAGCTTAGTCACTGTAACAGATTGGAGTGATTCTTCAGATATATAATGGTTGCATTCCTGATGGGAGGCACTGCCTTTGGGTTCTGTTGGGGTTGAAAGCGTAGTTGAAAACATGAAGTGTTTCCTATTCATTTCTCATATTGGTCATGTAATAACAAGGAATACTGTTTACAGAGCTCATGTGTCTTTCAGTCCTGAATTTGAAACAAGAATATTCATATACACATTACTGGCCATGTCTATTTGGAAATTTAGAGTTAATGCTTCTTTCTCATGAACTCAATGGTGAAAGTCTCTTTGATTTCACCGAGGTGAAGATTTTGCCTCTAATGTTTACATTGAAGATTGAAAGTGGTCTTGCAAGAAAGCCTGTTAACCAATGAACAGAATTTACTTCAGAGTATTACTTTATAAAATTTTTAAATGCACATTTGCGTGTATTTTATCATAAACTTTATATAAAATTGTGAACATTTTAAAGAAAGTATTTCCATATATTAAAATGTTACGTTTCTAACATGGTTTATAATAAACACCAAATGAAAAGGAAAAAAAGGCCTCAGCTATAAAGCTAGTTATTATTAAATGCCTCCTATTTTGGGAAATCATTCTTTTTTTTTTTTCCTATTAGAGCTGAGTCTTAGTTAACATAAAAGCACAAAAATTGGAAAAGAAATTAAAACGTCCAGCTAAGGGAAGTACTGACCTGCCATTGTGCGTACTTTCATATTTCTGTTTTGTCCATATTGGCTGCCTTCTTAAAACAAAAAAACGCAAGTGTTTTGACTTATATGAAATACAAAAATAAGGTAAAATAAAAGGAACCTTGAATGGCTTTGTAGTTCTGATGTATTTTACATGGTATCAGATACAAAACCTTTTCAATCATACTGTGCCACTAATAAATAGGACTATTCATTTTTTATATTTATACCCTTGTCCCAGAATGAAACTCCAAGGGTCCATCAATTCAAACCTCAGGGCAGACCTGAGTTTGTGTCTAATTTTAGGGTCCCAGTCTAGAAAGCATTTTGTGGTTATTCATGATCTCTAATCTCATTTATTGAATCATTGTACAAATATTTCCTCTAAAGCCATCACATTTCTATGGGCAGGCCCCCAAAAAAAAGTACTAGCTGAATTTTTGAACTGTTGCAACTAATTCAGGATTATCTAAAAAGTGCTGTTAAGTACTGCTGCTTTTATTTGGTCAGCCCTTCAGGAATGTCATTGGCAGAGCAGGCCAGCTGGTATTGCCTGGGGTTTTTCCTTCCCTTTTGTAACCCAGTGTGGCTTGGAGCCATTCTGGAGCCGAAGGTGTCCCTGCACCCTGCCCAGCGGGAGGAACAAAACCAACCCCCTGGATGTGACTTGTCGCCAGCAGGGGTGAGTGCTGAGACACGGTAGGAGCCCAGCGGCGCAAAGCAAATGCAGAATGTCCGAACTGTCTCCAAGCCTTGTCTTGCCCACCACAAAACTCCCCAAAGTCTGCAGCCTCAGCCTTTTCTCTCCCTGCCATGCACACAAATGCTCACGATCACGCGTGCATTCTTCTTCTCATGCATGCATTCTTCTTAGGCCGTGCAAGACCCTCTCTAGTGACTGTTTTCGTAACAACTGGCCCTGACTCTTCTTAGTACCTGCTCCTGCCTCCCCAAATCCCATACTTATTTCCACTTCACGCAGTCTCTTCGTCTTCTTACTCCTATGGCACGGAATTCACCAAGTTGCACGTTCGTCCACCCCGGCAATGTGGTAAGGAGGTAAGAGCCTGCTGATTCCCACTGACTGTCGTCATCTGGCCACTGCAGTTACGATATGCTCTGCAATTCCGATGTCACTGCTAATCAGTGGTGAGATATTTTACGTATTAACCTGCTCAGAGTATGGTTGTTTTGTCCAGTACTGAACCCATTTTAGAAACGGTTGCAATGATGCACTGCAGTCAGTATGATGCGTGTGATGCCATTCCCATAAGCAATTGACATACTAATTGGTAAATACCCCATTTATTTTTTTCCAGAAAGCAACATCAGCTCGTGATTTCCAGGTATAAACTTTACAATACCAACATCAATCTTAAAATACTATATAATAAAATTTACATCAATATGTAAAAGGCTGCAAGTTAATGTTTTAAAAAGTCATTGTCTTAGTGGTAATTACATTGGGGTTGGGGGGGGAAATCACTCTGAATGAAACATACAAACTCATTTTTAAAACGCTTTGCATCTTCCAACGGTACAATTACACATAAGCGTTCTTGTCAAAGTGCTTTGGTGGGGTTTTGTCTGGGACGCTGTTGTGCACCTTTGTACGAGAAGACATCACAGATGTGGCTCCATTATATGCATACCCCCTCCTGAAAAGAAAAGAGAATCAACCATTTACAGCTCACCCCACAGACAGGTAACATCTCTGTATCCAAGCGTTACAGCAATAAAAAACTAGAAGAAATGTTTAGGAACTTACCTATAAATTTCAGGGGAGGGGGCAGGGGGGACACCTTCCTTCCCTGTGTGGTCTCATTCTGGTTTGACATTCCCCCTCCAGCATCCCTCTTCGCAATTCATTTTTCTATAACTGCGTATCCCTTGTTCACAGCTAAGTAAATTGGGGCCCAATCATGAAATACTTAGGCTGTGGCAGATCCTAGGTGAACAGTTACTGCCTCCAGCTCTCCCTCTTCATTACCACCCCTCTTCTGCTGCTGGAGGTCCCACTGCCACCACCGCTGTCTTCACCTCTCTCACTTTTTATCTGACGATTTGGGATTAAAGAATCTTGTCTATTCACAGCTGTAAAGTGACCTGACCACTTTTCCTACATCAGTGAACGCCTTTTTTCCAGGTGTAGTAAATTTATGAAGTATATGTAACAGAAGTATTTGTTCCGAGTCAATAGCTTTTCGTAATTACATTGATGATGGACAGAGCATTATCCTTAAATCCCATTATTTTCTTTCATCCACGCAATCCTTTTCTGAACCTCACTACAAAGTGTTTCGGAAAAGTAATCAAACCGCATACATACACAACAGGCACAAATGCGCTAGTACTGATTTCTTTCAATAAGTACAACTTGTGTTTTACCTTGGAGAATTACTGTTTTCAGCTATTGAGAAGCAGAATATACTGCCACCGATTATGCAGAGAGAAGCTCCAGCCCATCCAATGAATAAAGCTGCTCCTAATTCATACCTACAGGAAGTTAACAAATGGGTTTAACAAAAGAGAGCATGAATTTAACAGTTTTTCAGAATAAAAGAACTAAATTTTATTCTTTCCTGAATAACTTCCCACTGACATACACGTTATTCATCGCAAAATCAGCAGCTCAGCCGTTCACCCATGTTCTTTTCATTATTTCCCTCTTACTGAGGAGGCAAACTCTGTCCCTGCGGTACACTTGGGCAATGCTTGTCTCCCCGCGCAGCCAGCCGGGATGCCTGGCTTTTCCACATCTCCTCCTGGATTGCTTGGCTGCAGGGGTACGTGATTCTGTGGCCCATTTACAGCGCACAGCTCCTGTCCCCTTGGACCGTTGCAGATTTGTTCCCGTTGGCTCCCAAACCGGACTGGGGCTTTTGCTGGGCTGGCGACTAGAGCTGCTGCCTACAGCTCTCCTTAACTCTCCCCTGTGGCTATCAGGATCTCCCTCCCTCCCCATCCACACTCCAGCCTGCTTAAAACATGAGGGTTTTGTACATATATATGATATGCATAAGCAATATATATACACACGTGCAATATATGCATATACATATACAGATGTATCTGATATATGCATATACAGATATGTACATACATGCACGCATATGCAGCTGTACATGTGTGTACACAAGCACGTGTGTATGTGCCGGTAACTTTCTGCTCTGTGTGGCTGGATTCAGGCTGGAAGACACCACTCCCCTGCGAGCCCTTGGGCACAGCTCCAGGTCACCAGCAACGGTCCCTTCTGCTGCCCAGGGCAGCCACAAATTGTTTGCAGCCAGAAACTGCTCAGTTTGACTCCGAGAGGAGATGATGGTGCTTTAGGAGCATTATCACACAAAGTCCAAGGTTCTAAAGCTACAGTAGTAAATGAAGGTAAAGAAGGGCATGGGGAAGAGATTCTTTTCCTCACCCTGCTTGAGCTCAGCGCCCATAACCTGAGCTCTGGAGCTTCAAGATGAGCAGCAAGCCATGGCTACCGCTTGTCTGCTCCATTCCCCAGCTCTTCAAAACACTTTCAGGATGACCTGCATTAGACCGCAGGCCCAACAGTCTCCAGAGTCTCATATTCCTCACTATTAGGACAGACTGTGTGTCTCTTGCTCCTTCTTCTCTGCTCCAGTTCCTCCTTGAGGAAACCTTTATCTCCTCCTGACTCCTAGGACTCTGCGCTGAAAACACAGGCCCCTGTCCCCCATCCAGCCGCAGTTACCAGTCAGGTGGCTGTGCTCTTCAAGCCTTTGTTAGCAAGTTAGTTTATTTATTGTTGGCTCTGGTAAGGCAGCCGAATGAAAGGCTCTTCTTGACAGCCTGCCTGTACAAGACTGTGCAGTTGCATACTTTTCAGCTAGTTCTGAACATTTCCATGTGAACAAATCCTAATTCCACATTAGCTGAAATACATAACTGAAAACACCTGTAAGCTGTTCTACAAAACTTGTATCTTTACAAAGATGACACTATGGAAACACTCAAAAATTGCCTGTGAGCCCAGACACCCAGAAAATGATACAGCGACTTCTATAATAGGTCACAAGAGGGTGAACGCTGGCTGGAGAACAAAAAAATCACTCTTCCATGTTTTCTTGAGATTCTAACTAGAAGAAAAACACAGACTTTAAAAAAAGTTACACAGGGAGAAAAAGCCACACTTAGGATATCAGTGCAAAATGCTGTGGACACTCAGGTTCAAGTCATTTCTGACTCAGGCACCTATTGCCAAAAAGAGATGGAGACATTGGCGCTCAGAGGTAGGACACTTCGCGAGGGCTTGCACCCGACACTTCATGGCCCCGCTAGTGCTCTAACTTCTAGGCTTCTTTTTCATTTTCCATTCACATCATCTAAGCAGAGTTTTTATTTATCATCCCTTGCTAAAAAAGTATCGGATTCCCCCAAACACTCTCCATACCCAGTGTGGGACTTGGGCACCCCAAATTAAACTGCTGGAAACCGTAGCTCAGCTGCCTTTCACCCTGGAAAAGTCTGCACCCAGCCCTGTTTGACTTCAAAATCTGCCAAACCTGTAAAGCTTTAATTCTAACTCTGCTCACATTTCCAACCATGTGCTACGCTTTTCACAAGACTTGAACAGATTTCTGTCTGTTCAAGGACTGGGGGTTCTCCGATTAGAAGCAGATATCTACATCAGAGCTCATCACCTAGGATCCCGTTATAGTCAACGCGCAAGAAATTCACACGAAGTACACGTCTAAAACCCCCTGAAGGCACCTCTTTCAACGAGCTGTAAAGGCAGATCAAAGTGACTAACTCCGAGGTGAGATAAGCCCCACCCCGGGGATCCCCCCATCCCCACAGGTACTGCCAGAGCACATGGACCAGGGTGAGGCTCCCCAAAAAAGTCAGCGCAGACCACCGCGGTGCTGGAGGACACAGCCGGACCAAGACCCAGGGAGGCTGTTGCTGTAACAACTTAACTTGCCAAGACCATTTGCCTAAAAGTGGGAAACGCAAGTTCGTTTCCACATTTCCATCTAACAACATCAAACGGTTGGCCAGAGGCCAATGTGAGAGAGATAAGGAGACCAACTGCCATCTCCCCTCCTAAAGCTCTTCAGTTGTACAGAAAAGAAATCAAGATTACATTGGGTTTAATTGGGCAGAAAAGGGTTACCTGACTGTGGCCTACTAGTTGGGAAAAAAGACACAGGGTCCGGCCTTTGTTCTTGGGATTGTTTGTACTTTTTAAGCCACATTTGTTACTATAACACGTATAAACAGATTGCATATATGGACCCTTCTTGGTGACTGCCACACCGCTAGGTTAATGAGTTGCAGAGCTGGCCTAATTGGTCTTTCCTCCACATCTTTAAATAGATTAAAAAAATTTCTGGTTTACACTGGTGCTTATGAGGAAAACTTCAAATTTTCAATTGCATATCAACCTGTGTATGGCTCCCTGGATTTTATCCAATCCATCTTAAGCCAACCCTAACCTCCCAAAATCCAGACAGGCTTTTTTAGAAGAAATTTCTGCACTTGCTGTTTTTCCCTTCCCTCTTTATGATTAAAATCTTTGCAGGAAACACACTCTTCTGTTCTTGTAATACTTGGCTGCAAGAACCAAAGCAGCCACTCTCCGAAGTCTGGCTGTGTAGCCACTGTCTCCAATCAGTGAAATCCATCTGATTAGAGAGCGCTTAGAGATCGCTGGCAGCTCGGGGGGAGCGGGACATTGATGAAGAGGCTAGAGGTGGTGACCGCTGAAGACTAAAAGAATTCATCTGCAGAGAACTGAAAGCCACCTTCAACTACACTGACCATGCAGGCTAAAAGCAGATTTTTTGCCGTAATCCAGGGAGGCAGAATCCAGGTGAAAGAGAGAAAGTACAGTATCAGTATAGAAGAAAAATATTCTAGTTGTTACATGCATTAGGACCATGAAGTAAACTTCCACGCAAAGCAGTGGAAGCTTCATTAGCCGACTGCATGTCGGCATATGAGCATATGTAAAGGACATACCTACCTACCGAATCAGCACAACTACCCAAGGGAAACACACATGTGGAACGTCTAATTATTACGATTCTCGGAAAATGAAAAATAGATTCAAATGTAACAGCGGGACAGTGGAAAGAGGGCCTATGTGAACTGAGCACGATCCATTCAGAGACAAGAAAGCTGAAGGGAAACAATTCCCTATAAAAAAGAATGGGAAGTTAGATAATTTGGATAAACTAACCCCATTCATCAGTAAGAATGATCATGATCATGGAGTTCAAACTGTGGCAGGGACAAAACGGATAAAGACTACAAGAGCTTGGTTTTTTTTAATTAAAAGTAGTAAAGTGACAAAATCGTTTCCTAACAGAAGCTGTGGGAGCAACGTTAGCAAGACAGCAAAACAGAAGCACAGATTTTCCCCTATTAAAGGTGTCTGAAGAAAAATGAAACCCATCTTGGCTGCAAGCACCAAGGCGTCCCGTGCTGTCCCCAAGACTCTGTGCATGTTATTATGTAGGGTCAAGCAATTCCTTTGGAGCAGTTTTAAACTGGCAATGCAAACTATCGCATCGGTACATAAAGTCCAGCCTAAGATTTCTTTCTAAGTAAGGCGGGTTTTAGGGTGTCCCCGTGGTGCCTGTCATTCCTCAGTTAGGTACATAATTCAAACCAGAAGTCTCTTGGGCAACAGCTTTAGGCAGGTCTCTGATTCCTCCTGCACCCATAGTCAGGGTGCCTCTTCCAAATGCAGAAGGCTGGAGGGAAATTCTGATGGCTGAATGGAAATTCTGATGCTAAACATCTCGTGTCGTTTGTTTTCCCCTAACAGCATCTCAAGCCTGTCTGTGACACTGCCAGAATAACTTCAGGAGACAAATGTGCAGCAAAAGGCGAAAGGTTGAAACCCAAAGCAGCACCCTCTCTCAGGGAAGAGACAATGGCAAATTTCCACAATATACAAGCAAAGCATATTAAATGCTTCTGCAAAGCATATCAAAGTAAGAGTTCCGAGAAGGCAACGAAATACATTACTCCAACATATTTTACATTGGTTGAGAGAGAAAGGAGTCGAATGCCACCATTAGCTTAATCTGATGCAAGGTCGTTGCATGAGCTACATACACCGTGCACAACTCAAATTACAACTTCTGGCTTTCCTCTCTGCCTTTATCTTTGCAGTCGTGATTATGTGTGCCCATAGCTGAGCTATGCTGGTTGTTCAGGAAAAAGGTAATTTCTGCAGAGGATGTTTTACTACCTCTATTTAGATATTTAAACTGAATTTCTCATTCCTTCACAGTAAAATTCTGCTGTGAGGTCTGCCTGCTCTTTTGCAGCAGAAGAGCGTAGGAATACAATGTAGGAAAGGGACTTCTGGCAACAACCATGGTATTTTTCACTAGGAACAGTAAGCCTGATGAATAATTAACTCCTGGCTATATAGCCAGGCTCCATTTTCTTCGGAGTACCTCACATCCTTGTTTCTTTTGGAGGCCTTTGGATCCTGTCCTCACCGTATCAAACAAGCAGAAACTATAGCAGAATTATGGAGGAAACTAATATGAACTTGTTTTCAAGACCGGAGAAGCAGTGTCAGCCCTACCGCAAACGTGGATCCAGTTAATGTTATTTATTCAGACTATTTTCTTTCTATCAAGAAGAAAGAGAAAGGCTCAGGGCTCCTTACTGAGCCCTTACTTCAGTCTCAGGGCAATTTATACCCAATGCTTGACATATCCTGGAATCACCACCAAGAAAACTTGGAAATTCTTCTCTTTAAAGATAACTTTACATTACGTAAGAAGCCAAAACAAGAAAGTCTATGATGGTGTAATTTACAGCCAACGTTTTCAGACTTGGTGGATAAGATGTGAATCCAAACACCAAGCACTGGTTCATGAATTGCTGCCTTTGTAGGTCCTGAGAACTTGCACAGCTTTAAAGGGAGTCTTCAGGGATGCTCACTATTTATGGTATGGATCCTGCAATTCTATGAACACTCGCTTCCTTGAATTTAATTACAAGTATAGTCAAAGCGTTTGTGTTAGTGCTTATAAGATCGCAGGTTACGATAAGGTTTATTATCCAAACTTCAGTCATGTGCATTTGAAAATCTGTCAGCAAAAAGTCCACAGAGCCTGCCAAGACCTCTCCTCAAGAGAAGTCAAGATTGCACAGTGCTCAACGCCTTTATGGAAACCACTTTCTATTGAAAGCTTAAGGAAATAATTTTCTTCCTTTCCTATCGAATGATGCACCTAACGAGTGCCTCTGTCTTGTGAAATCCTTTTGCTGCATCTCTGACATAAATGCAAGCTTCACTCCCGATTAACCCCATTTGCGCTGTGGCAAGCGGGGCAGAGCCCTACCGAGCCGCGAGAAGCCTGGGCACAAAGATTACAGAGCAGTCACTGTACGGGAAGGTGTTCGTTCATTAAATTTCAGCACACGGTTACTACAGTTGGAAAATACGATTAAATAAAACTGCAGCCCACTCTCCTTCTCTGCCCAACAGGAGAAGCACCTGCTCTCTGTCTGAAGGGGCTCTGGTGCGCAGTACGAAACTTAAGGTCTACTTCTTTGAAAGATTTATGGGTATAGGAAAGTACTTACTTTTGTGCAACAAAAGAAGGATCAAAGAACTCAGACGTAATCCTGTTTGCATACAGGGAACAACTAGTCATAGAGCACAACCCTGAAAAGCATAAGACAAACCATTCAGTGGAGCCAGCAGAAGAGCTTTGGGCCTGACCCTGAAGCCAATGAAGTCATGGAGAATTGTGCGCGGATTTCTGCGGAAAAGAAGCAGCTCTGGTATGACTTCAAATACCCAAACTTAGAGAAATAAGGTATATTTACCAGAGAGTATGAAAATCAGTCCAGCTAAACAAGCTATTTTTGCTTTAGTCTGATCGGAGCCTCCGACTTTGGTACACTTCATCCCAACCAGTCCAAAAACAGCACCGAAGAAGCCCAGGCAGACGGCAGAGATCATCAGTCCTCTGCAGGCTTGGATGTAACCTGCGGTGAGAAAGAGTAAGGCTAACGTGAGAACAGGGACCACAATGGGTTTCGCTGTAGCTCCTCTCCCTCTGCGCAGCGTTAGGCATTCACTATGGCAAACCGAATCGGACCTGGGCTGGAGCAATGTCACCTTACCATTGCGCGCGTTCTCCTAGGTGATGTGTGCCCTTCACAGGGCACCACCACCGGAGCCCAGCTCGTCAGAAACATACTGTGGTATTCAGGGCTGCAAAAAATAATCCCGTGGCGTTGGGTACGGTATCTGCAAGAGGTCGCACCCATGAGGTTTTGAAGAGCAACTCCACGTGGTCTGCGCAGCGGCTGTCACAGGTTGCAGAGCCACTCTCTGCGCACAAAGCAAGTCTTAACGTGTCAGTCGTGCCGTGCATGTGTGTCGCAGATGCACTACGACTGGCAGCAGATTGGCAGCACTGACCCTGGCTGGGGTCCTGGGCCTGCCTGGACATGCCACCGATTTGATTTGGATCCAAGAAGGCCCTCGTTCTGCAAGGAAGTCAAACATGTGCTCAGCTTCACGGACAGCGGTAACCCTTTGAGATAAAACAAACTACTGCCGTACTTAAGCCTGGACAAATGTGCCTGGCTTCAGGCACGTGGAGTTTTGCCGTACTTAAGCCTGGACAAATGTGCCTGGCTTCAGGCACGTGGAGTTTTGCCGTGCTGGCCGAGGCTGCTCTGAGCCGGACCTCCCAGGGGCAGGGCCTCTCAGCAGGACAGCGGCTTTCTTGGCCTCTTCTCCCTTCCGAGAATATCTTGTAACTGGAAGACTGTGATCATCTCCTATCACTGTTTACAGGGTGGAACACTGCAATCTTACACAGCTGAATAACCATCACAAGATGTTCTTCTTCATAATCTGTTGTTACATCTCATTTAAAATGAAAATGTACTTCCACTATTAGGGTATTCATTCTTTTCCCTTTGATCTCCAGTGGCTGGAAATGTTGAGAGCTAAACCACGTTTTCATTGCCTATTACACCAAATTTTACGTAATAAAAAATAAACAAAACAAAACAAAAAAAACCCTGCGCAAAAGTCTTTAATATATAGGAAATTAATATATTAAAACAGGAACTAGAGGACATCTAATGGAAACAGAAGGCAGCAGATTCAAAACAAAAAGTGGGCTTGTTCATATAACGAAGTTGTGGAACTCCTTTCCAGAGGGTATGTGGATGCTGAAGGTTTACAGAGATGCAAAAAGAGATCTGACACGTTCTTAAAGAGAAATCTCTGGCTGGCTGGCAGGTCCTTGAGCTGCAGATGGCTATCACTGATGCTTGGCCGCCTTCTGCTCTCCTTACTGCCACCCACTTTGGCTGCTGCTGGAGACGTATCAGCTCCAGGGTGACCCCTCTGTGTTTTATTTTTAAAAAACGCATTGATTCACAGCTTTGAGCAACAAGCAGCACACAAGAAGTAATTTGTACCATGTAACACCCTGTTTATCAGTCCTACTGAATTTAGGTGCAGTGCTGCACGTCTGCACACGCAACCTACTGCCATTTATCTACATCTGTTGGCATGCATATAGATTTCTTTCATTTGCAACATGCTTCTGTAGCCCATCTGCTAAAGAAATACAATAGTCAATGAAATAACTATAACTCGTATGCCTCTCACGTTGGAATATAAGAGAGTCAATTCTGGCTGTTGAAGTGTCTATCGTTATAATTAGGTACGTTAAGTCTGAACTATAAGGTAGACTCCTATGGTAGAAGGATGAGCCGCCCTCTGGAGAAACCTCCTTTTCCCCATTCACGATAAATGAAGCGCAGAGCCTAGGGTGACTCACAGTGAACAGCCAGATTGCGGTTACCTAAAATCAGGCGAGATGACCACCCTTCTCATCCAACTGGGCAGAGTAAAATTTCCTCAACAGTGACATAAAGCCGTACTCCCAAACAGTTCAGTCCAAGCTCGGGTGATAGGTACACCTCTGCTTTTGAGTCAAATCCCCTGCTCTTACTCCTTTTTCTTCACTGGGGCAAAACCCAAGGGATGTCAGTAGGAAAAAGGCTTTACGAAGATTTCAAAAGGTGATTCTTAGTTTATAAAACCCAAGTCTCAAAAAAGCGGTCTTGCTTTGTTAATTTTTGCTATAGGCATGGAAAAGTTGGTTTTTACTACTTTTGATGGTGTGTAATGAATTTCTTGTAGCACACAGGTAAAGTGGGAGATGAAGACTGGCAAGGAAGCTATTATTTTTGACAGGTCCAATTTATTGACACTGTTAGTCGTTAATTGACACATTAAAGTGCTGAACCATGAACATATTTACCCAGAGGTCCTCTAAACTTTTATTTATGGCTGAACCTCCTAGGAGAAACAGTAAATATTCACCCCAACCAAAATAACCAGCCTATGCTAGGAACCACACGGCTGAAATTCAGCTGTTCCTGAAGGTCAATACACAGTTTCAGAATAGGTAGAGGGTAGTGAGACAGCAAGAAATAATTAACTCACTCACCCAGAAATCATTTTCAACTATAAACTGCATAAGCTGGAGGACTGCTCAGTTCTGCTGAATGAATAACCTTCCTCACTAAATATTTCACCGAATTGGGCAGGTCAGCCACAGCGGGACTTGTTTCAGTTCACCACAGCAATCATCCAACTGGCACACATTTTTAAAACAAAATATATGAAAAAAATTCACAATCTACACCAGTAACGTAGAAGAGCAGAAGACTCTACTAGTCCCACTAGGCTGACTGGAGCACTAAGAAGCATAAAAGGGTGAAATCAACCTTTTCACCAAATCCAGCCTCCTATTGCTTGGACCCTATGTTAAACCTATGTATAGCATTTGGCTGTAAGAGTAATTAGACTTTTTCTTCCTAGAAAGCAAGAACATTACATTGCTTACCAAGGCTTATAATGCAGAGAAGTGTAAGGGGGAGCTGCCTATTTCTTCACACTCCTCCACTCAAGACCACAGACTGTCCCCTTTCCAAATATTTATTGTCTGTATTTGCACCAACTCCTGTAGGAAGCTTGCCATGTACACGTCGACCACCCAAATGAAGCTCCCAAGTCACAAAAAGCCGTAGATTTTAAACAGACAAGCAGACAAACATGCATTACTCATAAAGTCATGTTTAGCAGCATTCCAAGAGAAACCTATTTCAAGGTGTGTTTTTTTTTTTAAACAAATGTGTTTTGTCTTGCATTCAAATTAATCTTGTTAGAACTTCATCTTTCTTGCGTCACAGCTCTCACGCTTGCCTCTCATGCTGACAAAGAGTTAGGAGGAATTTATATATTCGTATCATATGACACTCAGAAAAAAAAATGCGAAGTTCTGGGGACTGTCACTTTCACAATAAATCCCTCCGGTGGCATCTTTCAGACTGCATCACGTGAAGTATAAGAGGTTGCCTTACAGATGCAGCGCGGATTCCTTCTAAAAGTACACACCCATTGCTTTTGTATGTTTTTCTAAGCTCTAATACCCTCTTTTAGCTCGTAAGTAAATTTTTGTTCAGCTCTGTTCTTGCAAAAGGTCATCAGATCCACCGTTGGAAACATGGTAACTGATACGTCCTCTTTTGGAGAGGTGGTTTCATCACTAAGTTTCCACCTGTGAGCAGTAGCGCACAAATCCCAAAGTAAATCTAAGTCCCACAGACAGCAAGAATAGTTTTGCTCGCATACAGAATGCGCGGCTGAGCCCTTAACGAGGACTGGCCAAACTGATTTCTTGTACGGGAATGCATCAAGGTGGAAGGCCATCACACGCAATTTTCTCTGGCGCCCGCTCGTGTGGAGTGATGGCCTGAAAGCCATAGGGGCAGCCCCGCTGCCGTGCCACCCTACGGTAATTGGGGGGGGCCAGTCCAAGACCGCTCCATGATGCAAACCAAAACAAGGGTAACGGGGAACCAACTCCAGATGACTTCTGACCCAAACTACGACATTGCTTCTGAAAAAGGAAGGACTTCTGTGCCCCACAGGAGTGCCCCGGCAACCAGCATGGTGACACCCCAATTTCTTACCCCCTTGTTTTGCCTCTGATCCTCTGGTGGATCTGAGCAACCTCTCCGGACAAGAAGTCCAGCAAAACTCAGAGATTTCCGATTTGACAAAATAACATTTCCGTAGAAGAGAAAAACAAACCCTCGCCGGTGAGGTGAGAGGGTTTGGAGTGGAGCCACCTTTCCCTGGGACAACAAAAAGAGTTCTAGTAATTTCCCAGTCCTGCCCTACCATTTCGAGGAGAGCAACGCGTTACCCCTACACGTATCTCGATAGGGTTATTGTTTCTGCTCACAAGCACTTCAGGGAAAACAGGAAGCCAGATCTGCCTCTTTTTAGGTCTTCCGAGTCCCCCACCTGAGGATGGAGTGAGGAAGTTCCCATGTTCCCGGTCACAGGGAATGGGATCTGGCTTAGCCACTTAAGTCTATGCAAAGAGGAAGGGAGAGGCTACACCCGGGCCGAGCAGAGTTTGTTTTAT